>NC_064919.1:62025573-62055573 GCF_929443795.1 Astur gentilis
TGGGGTGCTATGAGGGGCGCTGAGACTCAGCACCCAGAATTTTGTATCCTCTGTTGCTAGGGAAGCTACAGGACTGAAAGCCATTTTTTATTTATGTTCCAGTTGAGAAGAAGGTATCAAATTTTGTAATGGGCAGAAGGTACTTTGTGTGTTGGGAGAATTAGTGTGTTTGGGGACTGGAATACTGTACAAAAAAAATATTTTAGTTAGCTGTAGAGTAGTGACCAGGCAGGAAATTATAAAAGACCTGGCACCGCCTTTGCCTCCATTATTGAAAGAGCAGCATGTGCTCATGATTGCAGCTGGTCAGACTGCAGGTGCCTGCCTCATCCCTTAGTGATAAGCACTGGGGTAACTGTTCTCATCTGATTAATAGAGGCTTCCAGTCAACACAGTGGAGCAATAACATCACAAGTGTGGTAAGTACCTGACTAGGTTTATCTTCATCTGGCATAAATGAAGTCTGCTCTATGTGGGTTACTTTCGGCCTAAAATAGTAGCTATTACTTGGATGGGTAAACTTGCATGAAAGCACGCCTTAGAGTCATGGCATGAAAGAGTTTAGCCTTGCAGCCACAGAAAACGCAGAACACAATGGCAGTGATGGCATCTTCTAAGCCTGGGCTGAAAGAGGCCTTTTGGGTCAGTGAGTCCAGCAACTCCATCATAATTACTGCCCTTTTCATACTCAGATGAGAGTGGTTTTCAATTGGAGGTACTGGGTTTTGCTTTTTAGCGCTGGGGACAAGAATGGTGTTGTTATTCCTTTCCACTCTTTGAAGGTGAGGAGCTAAAGAGAAAGTCATGTGTTGGGGTGTCCAGATTGGGGAGGGAGCCAGAATGCAGTGTGGGGCTTGGTTACTGGTAATCAGCAAATCAAGTCTCCATGTGCAGTGCTGGCCTCTCTGAACGTTAATAAAGTTCTGCTTCCTTCCTAAGCCGCATCATTTACAGCTAACGAAGCAGTGAGGGGTTGCGGGAGAGCGAGCCTCGTGCAGGGGATGGTGACATGCTGGGGGAGGAAACTTCCTGCAAATGGCCTTCTTTACTTCGGATGGCTCCCAGCTGTCACTGCTCTTCTCTCCTATGCTGTCTTCAGAGTATGCCTTCCTTCTGCTCTGCAGGGGGAGAATTAGAGAGGCAGAGATAAAATAGCCCAATACAGTCAGGATAAGTGTGTTCCTTTTTGAACTCAAATGTTTGAAAACAGTAGCAGGCTCCTTGGACTGCTTATTGAGATTCCTAGTGGGAATAAGAGCTCCAGGAAGGCTGCTCTGTGTATAAGCATTGGTAAGACTTCTGTCACAGAGTTGTAGCTCAAAAAGTAGCTGATGGGTGGTAAATGTTTTTTCTTGTGACATCTTTACAAAGTCTTTATCCTGGATTGCAAAGCATGCTGTCCTTTGTGATCATCTTGCCATGATTCCATTTTTAGCACAGTGTATGTGCTTTCGGGCAGCTGTTGGGTTTCAGAAGGTAGGGTATGATTCTCTCTTTGGCTTGAGATATGCATTTGGATTCATCCTCTGCCTGGGGCCCAGCTCTTGTACATCCAGAGTTAAGTCTAACTACCTGGCAATAGGCTCTCCAGCTCTTACTCCTTTTCATTCTGTCCTCTCCACCTGGCCACTTCAATGAGATTTAACACTGTTGACAACCTGAGTTCTAGTGCAGAAGACTTTAAAAAAAACAGGTAGAGATTGAAGGTACTGTTTCATGTGTTAATCTTGCAATGTGCGTGATTTTTTTTCTCTTGTAAGAGAATAATTGCTTCTGCTTGGTTAACAGTATTAACTACCTGTAATACAACATACTGTGTACTTAAAATATACTGGGATGATTAACTTCTGTTCTTAAAACTGTCAAGAAGTTCTGAAGCTTGTGTGTTTGAGTGTAAACTTCTTAATGATAAAGTACTTCTTGCTTCTTCAGTTAAGTGTCGTTTGTTCACTTAACTTTCACCAGAGGACAGAATTACTAAATTGAAGTAATCCCGACATCACCACTGAGAGGACAAAATTTAAAACACTTAGGGTGGTTTTCCTTTTTTTTTGTTGTTGTTTTGTTTTGTGGAAGAGTGAACTAAAGGTTGGAAAGGCTAACCAATTTGCCGAAGAATAACAAAATGAAACTGTGGTGCTGTTGGTAACCTGGCCCCAATAGTGGTCTACTGCTCTGCCTAGTAATAGCTCTAAAACAAAGTACAGTTTGTCTGTGTCTGGCTCATCAAGCATCTGGCCAGTGTGGGAGTTTTCCTTTTGCTTGTGAAGCTACAGAACATTCTTTATATTTTCCTGTTTGAACTTCATGAAGGAGACATACAACTTGAAAGTAGATTGTCTATTTCTGAAGGACCTCTATACGAAGAGTAGCATATCTCTTTGATGTTAAGCCAGCTGTGAAGTGCTCTTGATCATAGGCAGCTGATGATGCTGCAATTTTTGAGTAAAGTTTGATATTTGGAAGTCTAAATAGAGCGAATTGGTCTAGCTCCAGCTGAGTTTTTCATTAAAAATGAATAGGAGCCTTTCTGAAAGGTGATGTGCTTGGTGCAGAAGGTACTGGAATCTTCTGTTTACCCACAGGACGTGCATAGTCTTGACAAAACATCTGACCTTTCTTACCTTGACTTCTAATTTCTGTGATGTGTCTTGACGTTGCTCTGGCAGTACTCCCTTTTAATGATAAGAAGATAGTTTAATGATAGGAAGGTAGCTTAGTTTCCATGTCAGCTCAGTTCTAGGCTCCTTTGAAGAGGCTAGTATTTAGGACATGGGTTCTTCCTTCTTGCCCTTCTGTTACCCTTAAGAGAAATGGCTCTGCCTTGGAACCCTTCACAGTTTAGCAGTGTCCCATTTGCTATATGGTATTACAGGATTTTAGTTGTCACCTCTGCTCTCCTAGCTGTCCTTTGTTCCTGTAAGACTGCATTTTTTGTTTTCTTCCATAGCTTTTGTTCCATGTAGCTGTTGTTACACAGGGGCTTAAGTTCAAAGCTAAGTGAGAACACTGGTTATCCTCCTTCCAGTTTAATGCAGTCTCAGGTCTGCCTATCTGTGGAAGGAAACTGATTTCCAGTAGCCAGGTGGTGTGGCCACCATCATTGCCTCCTGGCTGAGACTTGGTGACCTTTTTGTTTTTTTAAAGTGTTTGCATGTCTCATTCATATAT
Source organism: Astur gentilis (assembly GCF_929443795.1). Classification (NCBI taxonomy): domain Eukaryota; kingdom Metazoa; phylum Chordata; class Aves; order Accipitriformes; family Accipitridae; genus Astur; species Astur gentilis. The sequence continues at coordinate 62,028,745 of NC_064919.1, forward strand.
TCACATGATCATTGAGACCATAAACTCGCTTGGATTATTGTTCTCCTTTATTTGTACAGCCTCGGCACAGTGAGGACCTAATGTGATAGCTATTTAGATGCTGCCTCTGTAAAAGCTCAATAATATTCAGAAATGGACTGGGTTCACCATCTCACTTTATGTAGGCTGCTGAACAGTGTGTAGTTGACAGTTAACGATTTAAAATTGGTTTGACCAAGTAATCTGTGGTTTGTTAGTTTTGATTTGAAAATTGCTTAATTTTGATCACTCTAAAAGCTTTTTTTTTTCCCCCACTAGCTCCATCTACTGTGCCTGAGGGTACATGTGGAATTTCAGATGTCTTCAGTGTGGGTTGTCATGAGCCCACATTAGCCAGAAATTTCCAGTTGACTCAATATTCCTCAAATCAGGGGGTAGCACTCTAAAAATAGCAAAGGCAAAGAAAATGAGAGTTGATCTCTGGATCATTTAAAAACAAATCAGTTAAATAATTCAGTATAGGTAGTTGTATTTTTTTTGATATCACTGTTTAAAACTTCAGTTTCATGTATACTTCCTTAATTTAAAGGAGTATAAAACTTAAGTTTACAGCTGTTTAATTTGATCAACTAAGAGTAACAGTTTAGGTTTTGGTTTTTTTCACACTGTTTAGAAGGCAGCTTGCTCTCTTGTGCGGGTTAGTTTTTTATTCCAATTTTTTTTGAAGATAACAAATGGTATTTGATGCATTCATAGGGGCAAGGTCCATGAGTAGGTATTGGCCATGATACAGCCTTTGAGGGAGGAAGTTTCTTAATTCACCGATTTCCCTGGCAAAGCTTCCTAGTTCTCACCTAGGATTGCTGGTATACTTGTTTTTACGCTTTTCCCTTGAGTTTTGGCTACTGGCTTTTGCGTCCCCCAGCTCAAGAGTGAGATTACAGCTCCCTGCTGCTGCTCCAATGACGCAATTGAGTTTCCTGCATTTGGGGAAATTGCAGGAGTCAGCACATAGGAGTGTGAGGGTTGATCTTCACCCTGAGAAAACCGCATTCTTGCCCAGGGTGTTTCCCCTGACTTCTGCTGGCATCAGGATGACTGGGGGAAAGAGCCCTTGGTCTGGTATTAGGAGCTGTTCTGGCTTCTTACAAACCCTGTGGTGTGGCGGGTGATAGTGCTTAAGCCTTCCTTCTCCAGGTTCAGCTTGGCACCTATATGGCATGGTGGTAGATATTGTGTAAAAGACCCAAGAGAATGAAACATAACACATTAGTCCTTTTTTGAAAGCATTTTTATGCAAAAATATGAAGTTTATCTTCTGTGTTGAAAACAGAGGACAAATTATAAAACTGACATATCTGATCAATTGGCTTTGAAAGGTACCATCTTCATTTGCAAATGGAGTATTTTTTATTATTATTATTTTTAACCCACTCCCTTGGAAATGTGTAGAAGCAGTAAAACAGCAGGAAGCCAAGTCACTAAAAGCATCCAGAGGAATTTCATTTTATTTTCATAAACTAATCTACCCACTCACATCTATCTGTGTAAACTAATTACTTTTTTAATTAGGTAGCCTTTTTGATTGCTTATGGAGAGCTGTGGTGAAATTTACCACTAATTATGCTGGGGCAGGAGGAGGCCTCTGGATTGTTAGGAAGGATGAGAAAATTTCACTTCCTTTTGTTGAAAAGGGAAGCAAGTAGTAATTGATACATAAATAATATGCTTATTTTTCCAATTTCAACGTATTCAGCTTCTGTTAACCTTACTAATTGAGGCTCTTTCTATGGGTCATTGGGTTTCCTTCCATCTAATGTAACATCTAGAGGAACTTCAGAACAATAAGGAAACAAAACTGCTGTAAAGCTGAAGTTTTCCTTCTTCCTGTTAAAGGTAATGTTCATACGGAGTGGTTCTAGATTTTGGACTTTGGTTGAGTTCCAGTGACATTTGCCCCGAAGTGCTAGACCATAGGACATGCTAGCAAGTAATCTGCAAAGTTCAAGTGCTGGTTTTTTTCGCTGTGGTTGAATACATATTTAGAAAACTGGGAGAAGGTGGCAGTTTCACATCTCTTGTGCCATCTCTGAAGCCCTAAACCCATCATTTGGATTTATCGCGTGACCTCTGTTACACAGAATAACAGAGTATAGCCAAGACTGCACATGGAAGAGAACCCACTAAGTGGTTCTTTGTGTTTTCTGTTTGTGGTGTCCTTATAAAGAGTGGGTGCTCTGAGAGATCAGGTGGGAGGAGGGCTGTTAAGATCCTTAGGCCATAAGCAGCATGTGTTCTCCTTTCCCTCAAGCTTGTAGTCCTGCTCTGAGTCTGTACTAAGGGGGAGACTTTCAGCTGAATTTACTGCTTCCCTCCCAGTTGCTTCCAGCAGGCCCCACAGTTCACTTATGCCTTGAAAGCTCCATCCTTCACTTTTCAGCTTCAGTCTGAACTTGTGGCCTCTCTATGTTTGCCTGAATGAGTTGCTTGTGCACAAAATAATCACCACTGACAAGTGGGAATTTAAGGTATTTTTGGCATTGCATTAGTGGTGAGTGTTCAGAAATGTAAATAAAAAGTGGGAAGCCAGACAAAATTACTTAATCCAGATCATAATCTAGTCCTTTCGTTCAGGAGGACCATTTTCAGCTTCTTTGAATCTACTGTGTTGTAACGTGCAGTGCAAGGTCTGAAAGGTCTGGTATGTATCACTGAAATCCTTTCCTTTGAGGGGGCTCTGGGGATCACCTCTTCACTGTATTCGGAGTAGTACACTTCAGCATGAATCTTGCCTTTTGCATTTCTATGTGAGTGGGTGAGCATCAGGGGATGAATGGTGCTGAGGGAAGGATCCTGGCTCCATCCACCTCTAGATGCTTTTCCCTAATGTCTAAGTATGAGGCAGGATCAGCTCTCCCTGTGTCATGTGTGACTGAGCTGCCTGGTCAAGAGAAGACCTCTAGGAATGCATCTCTGACAGCCTCCGTAGGCAGCCTATTCCAGAGCTTCATTTGTCTCAGTCATTTTCTGAGGAGGGAGGAACCCTTCCAACCTTTTTTTTTTCCTCACTGTAACTGAAGCTCATTGCATCTTACTCTTTCTGCCAACCAGTTTATTCCTTTCCTCTATAACCTTGTATATGCTTGAAGGCTGTTGCCATTACTACCCTCAGTATTCTCCAGGCTAAAATGTCTGGATTTGTTCTTTCTTAGAAACTGTTTTTCAGTCTTTCTGGTAGTTTTCACTGTTTGCCTCTGAATCTTTTGTATTTGTTCATTCCTTTATTTGTAGCTTCTAGCTGTGATAATGCTTCTAGATGAAGCCTTACTAATACAAAAGAGACTGTAAGGGCTGTTGCCCATGTCTTATAAGCTAGGCTAATGTTTTGTATAGAATTCAGTAAAACCCTTACATCTCTTTCAGAAATGCTGTTTAGCTTTTACCTTTTCCTGTGCTTGTGCAGCAGATAATTTCTGCTGCCATGTAAAATTTTGCATTTTTCCTTACTTAAATGTGCTCTTACTGAAATGCAATTTTCTAAACTTTTTCCAGTTTGTCAGAAACCCTTTGATTTCTAATCTAGTCCTTCAAGATTTTGAACAGCCATGTATCACCCACATATTCAATGCACATGTTTTCTCTTTCATCTCTTTTGCCATACAGGTCAGTTGAACAGAACGGCAACTTTTGGGGTGGTCAGACCATTCAATTTTAATTGTAAATTCTTGGCAACTACCCAGCTTAGGAAGCTGTGGAGCCACCTATCCTACTACTGTGGTAATTCTGAGAACCCCGGTCTATTAGGAATGAGTGGCAGGTATTGCCCCATCAGTTAGTAGCATTAATAATAGTTGCGAGCATTTTCCTCGATCTGAACCCTTCTGCTTGCTTGAGTTAGACCAAAGACTTTAATTGTTGGGGGTTTTTTTTAGTTTTTTTTTTCTCTTTTTTCTCTTCCCCCCACCCTGCTCTAAGACAATGTTTTGAACTGTGGCTGCTGGGTATTTGGTGGGAGAGGTCTCAGCCTGGGTTTTTAAAGCCACTTCAGTCAGTATTAGAGGAGTGTAGGAGATTGACTGCAGCTCAGAGTTGAAGGGTTTCACCAGAGGTGTAGTAGCTGGGTTGCCAAAACAGTATGCTATTCTAAGGAAACAGAGCAGCTCTATGTGGTTTTGGGTTTGGTTTTTTTTTTTTTTTTTTTTAACTGGCATATCCAGATTGAAGCCTCTGCTTTAGGTTAAGCAGAAAGGATTTGAAAACAGGTCTTCTAGATGGCGGATAAAGCCTTTTTTTCCCCTGCTCCTAATCTTTAAATTTTCTGCTGGCTAGAAACTTCTTGCTTAGTTTGCCTTTTGTGAATGCCATTCTGAAAGCTCAAACTTTTCCCTTGCCTGAAAGTCAAAATAAGAAAGAGTGTGTCGTGTTTGTAGCACAGGCTACATTATATTCTGCAGATCCACAAGCATTAGACATGTATGAAATGCTTGCCCTTGGATTCAGTGGTACTGCGCTAATTGGCTCTGCACTCTGCAGTCAGTCCCCTTTTCCTACTTAAAGGCATTAAGCAGGGCTTCTAAGAGGGATGTGCTGTACCACCTTTATCCTTTTTGTTGATTTAACCCAAAATATCTGCAGTTAGCTCTTCCCTTATCTTAAAGGATTCTGGAGCCTGAAGATGCACCTTGTCCTTTTACATGCTATTTATATGTCTATAGGATAAGCTTATTCTGTTGGATGTTAACTCACGTCTTAGACCTGATACATGCTCTGTCACTTCTGAAACTGTATTTCAGTGGATAAATCTTCTAACCTATGCTGTGTGACCTTAGCGAAATTCAGCGAATTCAACTCAATGAGCAATATTTTGATTGGAAAAACAATGTTATTCAGTCTCTTCCCTTTTATGCTAGTAAGCTATGGCCAGAAATGACCTGTACAAAGTGATGCTCCTTGTGCAAATGCTTTTGGACTAGATTGTGCTTTCCTCTGCTCTCCACACTTTTCAAGTTATTAAAATTTTTTTTTCTTCAGTATAAAATTTCAGTTGTCTTATTTGTGTTGTTGGTTGGTCTCTAGTATAGTGTGGCCCATTATAAGAACAGATTTCCATGTTTCAAGGAAGTGGTACCTGTTTGGCTAATAAATAAAAGGGTAAAAGGATGCAGTGGCAGCTGTTTCCTCTGCTTGTGTTTTCGAAGAAATAACCAACATAAACATTGGACTCTAAGCAGAGGTTCAGGGTTGCAAATGCCAGACAGAGAGCGATGCAGCTTAGTTATTGCAATTAGAGCCAGAAGAATAGGGGTGAGGAAAGGATTTGTGGCTTAATAGTGTTTCCTATGGTTCATGCTGAAGTGTTGATATTTCTTGGATCCTCCTTTTAAGTATTCAACTACAACCTGTGGTTTTCAGAAGAAAATTAAGTTATCTTCCTGGATCTTGCTCCCAGAACATAAATATTGTAAAACAACAACCCAAAAGATAGTCCTAATAACTTGCTTTTCATGCAGACTATTTTGACGTGTTATATTAGAGGCCTGTGAGAAATGTTGTTTTAGAATCATGGTTACTTTTGTGAATATAAGAAACTTACCTTCAAAGAATCCTTGGGAAATTATCGCTGGGTAAGAAAATGCTTTGTATTAATTAAAACATTTTTAGTAATGTAACAAAAGCAATTGGCCTGTTGTCAAGGTTTGAGCCCACCTGGCAATAAAGCACCATGAAGTCGCTTGCTCACTCCTCTCCTCGTAGCCCCAGTGGAGCAATGATGATGATAAAATATAAAAAAAATGCTCGTGGGTCAAGACAAGGACAGGGAGGGATCACTCACCAGTTATGGTCATGGGCAAAAAAACACACTCAACATGGGGAAAAAAAAAAATTAATTTGCTACCAATCAGATCAAAACAAGGATACTGAGAAGTAAAACCAAATCTTAAAACGCCTTCCCCCCTGCTGTCTTTCCTTCCCAGCTCAACTCCACTCCCGATTTTCTCTACTTCCTCCCCCCAGCAGCCCAGGGGTACAGGGAATGGGGATTGTGGTCAGTTTATTGCACATTGTCTCTGCTGCTCCTTCCTCCTCAGGGGGAGGACTCCTCACTCTTCCCCTCCCATGGGAGACAGTCCTCCACAAACTTCTCCAACATGAGTCCTTCCCATGGGTTGGAGTTCTTCATGAACTGCTCCAGCATGGGTCTTTCCCACAGGCTGCAGTCCTTCAGGCACAGACTGCTCCAGCACGGGCTTTCCCACAGAGTCACGGCCACCTTGGGGGGGCCCCCCCCCTGTTCCATTGTGGGGTCCTCCCCAGGCTGCAGGTGGGCATCTGCTCCCCCGCTCCCCTCCATGGGCTGGGGGGGACAGCCTGACGTCTCACCACAGGCTGCAGGGGCATCCCCTCCTCCCCTGCTCCCTTTCCCCCTCCTTCCGCGCTGACCTTGCTGTCTGCAGAGGGGTTTCTCTCACATTCCATTTTCCTCCCCCACTGCAGCTTCCCCTTCTTAAATCTGTTCTCCCAGAGGCGCTGCCACCGTTACTGATGGCCTTGGCCAGAGGTGGGTTCGACTTGGTGCCAAGGAAACTTCTAGCAGCTTCTCACAGGAGCCACCCCTGCAGCCCCTCCCCTGCTACCAAAACCCTGCCACACAACCCCAAACCACCTGTAAATTAGCCAGTTACAAGAAATTACCTGAGTGTTATGGAAGTTTTTCAAGTGCAGGAAGTGTGGCAGTACACCCCCCTGCCCAACAGGAAAGGAAACTTCTCCAGGCAGGGAGGAGAGGGAGAAAAACCCAAACCCTAGAGGCCACAGGTTGAAAACTGAACTGACCAATCGAGATGTGCCAGGTACACTGAAGTGACCTTTTGGCCAATGGGGATTAAAATGACCACAGATCAGATTTGACAAGCATATAAAATGGGTCCAGCCGGAGGACATCTTGGAATTGGTCCTCCTCGGAGCAGCAGGTCTGGAGTCGGGGACTCTCCCCTTGGGTTGGGCTGCCACCCTAGGTAACTCCTTGAGGTTGAGAGCCCTCATCTTTTAGGTGAGTGATATGCGCATTTTGAGTCATCATTTTAAATCTTAAGAATTCTTAAGTCAGCTGTGTAGTACTAATTTCCCTTACATTACTGAGCCTGTGGTTTACAAATGTTATCAGAGTTCTAACTAACTTTTTACTGAAGAATAAATGTGAGCTTTAACAGCCGTTGGATTTGTTTGTGCATGCCTCCATAACTTTGATTATACAGTATAACTGAGGACTTAAGAAATACTAGCTTCTAGGTGAAGGTACCAGGTTTGTTCTGTAGTTGTCTTTCAGATGCAGCACATCTTCTGAATCAAAGGGCAAGAGTCTTAACTGTGCAAGGGTAAAGTTAAAAGCAGGTGGTAGCTAGCAAACATGATCAGAGCGATGGGCACAGAACTTAGAACAGTAACTTACTTCCAAATTGTTATCTTCAGTCTACCTTTTTCTTCTCAGATCACTTCTGTTTCTTCAGTCAGAGTGTAACATGGACTCCTGTTCTGCTGCGACCTCTCAGTAAAACAAATGCTTTGTTCAACTGCATAATAACTGAGAAACTTCTTAAACGTATTTTGCCAGCAAGAGAGGTGTAATTGAAAGGATAGTACCTCTGTCCAGGGTGTGAAAAATGCCTTTGTGGCAAAAGTGGAGCATGAAAACTGAGTAATAAATTAACATGTATCATCATATGAAAAGGTAAATACAGCTTGTCTATCTTAGGTAGGCTTTGAAAGGCATCAGTAAAGCTAGTGACAAGGTTCAAAGAGGACAGAGGTGAAAAATGTTGCCCACAGGATTTTTCTTTTTGGGGATGGTCTCTTGTATCTGCTGATGCAGGCTATATATCTCCAAAAAGAGTACATAACTTTAAAATTAGAAATAACATGGTAGCACCTGATGTGCTACTGCCTTTTGAGTTTGGGATCTGAGAAGGTAGTAACAATACTACTGCTTATGCTTAATTTTCCACATTTTCTTCTGCATCTGGCCACTCAGAGCACTGCTGGAAAAATACAGTCTACCATAATATAACAGCAGATCAACTGTTCTGCTAGCGTGAGTAATGCATTATCTGCATAGCTTTGCCAATCCACCCTTCAGGGGCCAGCCCTATGTTATTGCTGCCTTGTTACAATTTTTTGGTATAGGTTTTACAGGTATGCTGCTGTCCTCTCGTAAGTTAGACACTTCCAGAGGCATCTGGAGACAAGAAGAGAGGAAGTACTCTCAGGTGTGAACATACCTTGATTTTTGTCAGTAAGGCTGGCTATTTTCCATACAACAGAACATGCTTGGTCTTTTGGAGAACTTAGTAAGAGGGAAAAAGAAATGGATAGGGGAGAGTATCGTTTTGGTTCATGATGCAGTTGGAGGGAGCTAGAAAAGAGCTTGCACAGAGAAGTATTAAGCAAACATGAGAAACTACACTACCCTAGAAACTATTGCACCAATAAACTGTTCCCTGGAGTCTGGTTTATATAGTAGCTACTCAGCCCCATGTGCCTTTAACTCTAAATGCCAACTTAAACCATATCACAGTGCTACTTTCCTTTAGCCGCTATAGGTCATGCCTCTGTTTAGCTTTCATGCTGACCTGCATTTCTTGTAGTACTGAGCAACTGCACATAATTTTTTTGTGGGTTTATTTTCCAGAAATGTGTATTTTTTTCTTTTGAAGAAGAGTAATTTTTATTTTAAATTCTGCTTTACCCAGCAGACTCGACACCTCCCCACACCTCCTTTCCAGCTCAGCATTTATTTACCACACTCCACTCAATGGCCACAAGCACAGCGTTACTGGTACGCTGACTGCAGCCGGTCAGTTAAGATGTGTAATCTGCTTTGTCCGCTCCAGCTATCTTTCCTGGTGAAGGTCCATTGAAGAAGCTGGCTGAAATGGATATTTAAAGACAGATGTTCTCCTCAATAGCAGTTCCTTTGTGCTGTGAACCAGGCAGTGTCTGTTTGGCAGTCGTATACCTAGGACACAACGCTGGTAAGCAGGTGTGCATGTACTCTTATGAAACCATAGTAATGTCACAAAAGGTTTCACCTCTCAGCACTGTCTAGTGCTGGTCTGGGGTCATTTCAAAAGTAAGTAATTCTGCAGTCAATCAGAAATCTTGTGTTGATAATCTGTCAGAGCAGTGCTTAAGAGTAATGGAGAACTAGACTTATTACTCTCAATGTGCTTAAGGTACACAAATAGAGGTACTGAAACTGCAGTTTACCCGAACTCAGGGTTAACAAAAAATTTTATTCAGAGTATTCAATATAGCACCACACAAAAGGAACACTGTGCTTTGTGTTGCCTTTAAGGAACATGCAAGAGCACTTTCAAACTAGAAAAACTAATGTAAAAAGCTTTCTTGTTCATCAGCAGAGCTTACTGTTTGCTGTTTAGAGAAGCTATTCTGAAAGAACCACAGCTTTTGTACATAAAAGTTTTAATGGTCTTCCAGGCAGATTAAGCATTGTTCCCTTACCCATTAGTTCTCTTTCACCTTCTGGGCTTTGAGCTTTGTTCAAAAACACCTCACTTAGGCCAAGGTGTTTTCAGGAAAAGCTTTCAGGCCAGAACTCTTACCAGGAGATCCAATCGACAACATACTAGTCAGCTGCTAAATTCTGTTTCTTGAAAAAGTAACAGAATTTTGATCAATGGTAATTGTGTGAATTGGGCTCTACGAATCAACGCCAGGCAAATTGAAAAAGACTTGGAATCAGCTCTTAATTCTGTGTTGGGCTCAAAGACAAACAAGGAGTACATAATAAAACTACAGATAAATTGCATCATAGAAAAAAGATAGGTGACTTTGTAGGGTCATTTAGTCCACCTCCTCTTTCAGTACAGATTGTTACGCTATAATGGCTTGAAATTATTTCAGATATAAGGTGCTTCTAAAGCCTATGGCAGAGGGGTTGGAACCAGATGATCTTTAAGGTCCCTTCCAACCCAAACCATTCTATGATTCTATTTCATTCTAAAGTATTTATTGGTCCTTCACATTCCTTACATAGCTAAACAATGTTTCATAGCCTGAACTGCTCAGATTAAGTTCTGTATATTAGCTATTACACTATTATGCTTACATTAAATTGGCTTTATTTTTCCTTTTTGTAATCAAGGTGAACTGGAAATGTTTCTGTTTTGCCTGAATATGGAACACACAGATGTTTCAGAACATCATTTATTTGATGCATCTTGCAGTTAGAGAAAGGCCAGTTTGCATAAAGGGAACCTTAGCAAGTCAACAATAGTAATAAAGCCATAGTCAAATGAAAGTGTGGAATAGACCTACTGCTAATGCATATAAAGAGAGTACTGAAAGACGTTCTAGGCTTTCAGCTTCACTGACTCCAGTATGGAACGTGCTTCTTTATACTCTTCGGCTTCTTCCAATTCTTTTTCATTTTCCTAGAATCAAAAACAAAATTTTTGAAGTACTTTGGAATTAATTGACATGGCATTAAATTTAAGAAGGTTAACTATGAAAATGAAAAAAAGAAAAAAAACCTGGTAACAACAGACAAGGAGAAGGCTGAGGTACTCAACAACTTTTTTGCCTTGGCCTTCACTGGCAACCTCTCTTCCCATACCTCTCAAGTGGATGGACTGCAGTCCCTTCCAACCCAAACCATTCTATGATTCTATGAAACAAGGGATATATCTTTATTGAAAACACTAGTTCTACATGACTCAAAGCACAGGTAATTTCTTTTATTCTACTTCAGGTCCAGGATAATGGCTGTTATGTGTGATTTGACCTATGCATATCTTTATTTAATTCTGTTAAATGTTTAAGACCAAGGACAGCATAACTGGAATGAATAAAACAGACCTCAGAACAAGAGTACTGTTAGGAAAAAGCTTAAGCAGATTGACAATTGAAAAAACATACTACTATACAGTTGATTTTAGTGAAAGCACTGCAGGTGAGCTAAGCACAGAAAGCAACTCTTGAAGACTTCCAAATTCTTAACAACAATAGTAACTCCCCCCCCATTCCTTGTTTTAAGTTTGTACAGCATGCTGTGTGGATCAATAGCACCACTTCTGCATACCACTGAAATCTAGATCAGCTAACTGTTAAGTAACTAGTTAAATGACAGAAGGACTCTAAATCCTGCCAGGTACTGAGCATTTATTTTGGAAAACAGTAGAGGCATACTACCTGAGTATAAGACACCTTGAATTTTCCTTTGAGAAGGGATTTGCATTTTAGCCATCAAATTTGTCTGGGGCTTAATTTAGGGTATATATTTTTAGCCTCACAGAAGCATTTACATGTGTAGCTGAGTTCCTGATGAGAAGGCAGTTTTTAAAGTACGCGTGATGATCTCCAAACTTAGTACAGTTTCAGTGAATCTATTTGTACAAGATACTATTTATTCATGCAGATACTTGTATCTTAAAAATGGGGCACTAGTGGTCACCTCACTAATAAAACATAAAGCAGTACTCAGCAAGGACTCAGCTGTCGTTTCTTGTGCATAGCATAACAGAAGTAGTAAGCAAAGCATTCTGACTATTTCAGTTCACTACAAGCATATTATATACACCTACACTATCTAGAAAACTACCTAAAGTGGGTGAACTGTTTTTTATGAATGTGTAACTAGCACAGGAATTCAGAGTCCATTCCAGCACTTCAGTATTTAAGTGTATGTTGAGTGTACATTCCATTAGAGACAGTTTCTAATACTCTAACACACAGTTTTCATAGACTGAAGACCAAGTCTGCAAAGACAATTATCTAAAATGAAATATTGGGATGTTATAGGATGCTAGTCTTGGGACCTATAAAAAGTAATTCTTCAATCCAGTTCTAATATGCTGCAGTTGCACTGCAGACAAGCATGTTTATCCAAGTTCATCAAGGAACAGCAGCATTTCTTGATCGGTGGGTTATGGTGTTATACTTACTAGTAGCTGAGTAAGATCTGCATGTGCAACTTCTAGTCTGCGCTGGCAGTCGGGAATCATCATTCGTGACTCTTGTAAGATCTCGATCTGTGAAAATCGGAGGCCAATGAAATGAGAATGTATTCCAGATAGGAACATTATTTTTTAAGATAAGTCTTTACTCTGAAAAATCAGTAGTCTGGTCATCATCTAGGAACTTCAGAACAGTTGCACCTATTTTCTGAATAGGCTTTTTTATTAAAAGATACTCACTTAGCATAATTGCTTAAAACTCTGTAAATTTGCAGGACGCTTCTTCCATTTACTTTGTGCTTAATTATAGTATTAAGTGCAAAGGAGTATTTAGAATAACTTTTCCCTTAGGAAAAAAGTACTGCCTGGTAAGCTTTTCATACAGCATTTGTTAAAAAAGGCTATTTAAAACAAACTTTCTCCTGCTGTCGTGAAGCAGCTTCATCCAAAATGGGATCAGCTGGTTATATAAATATCTCCTGCATCTTTTGGGTAATAAAGAAAAACAGGGTTCAGATAATACCACATAGAGATAATTACTGCATGAAAAAAGTTATTGAGTTATTGATCACATTGTGTGCACACTGCAGGAGGCTCTGACTGAAAGACAAAGGTAAAGAAAAATGAAAACCAAAGACCAGCAGGCTCTATTTTTGATGCTTATCATGCATAAAAAGTTATTACTTATCCTTGTGCTTCATTTTACGAGAAAGATTATTCTCACCATGCACTTTGAACAAAATTACTAAACTGGCACCCCACTGAATCTGAACATCCTGCCTCCTCCTGCAGAAAACAACTTCAGATTTAAACAAGGGAACATTTATTTCATGGAACATTTCTGGATCTGAAATCCAACCACTGAGAAGAAAAGGTATGCAAATTTTTCACCAATGTTAAATCTGTTTAGAAATGAAAATCTGTTAGATATTTAAATATGAAACCTCTTCTGTATTCAGGATAACATGCAACAGAAGGTGTTCCTTTTCAATACCTTACTTCATTCTGTCTGTCATTCCTACATTGTATTCTCCTTTCAGTATTAATGCTGCTGTACTGAAGGGTCATTGTAAAAGGGAAGATAAGCTACAGCTAAGAATGTATTTATGCATACAGGAAAGCCTTACGTAGTAAAACATTATCACCATGTTTTTAAGTGTCATGTATTTAAGTTCTTAGTTCAAGTAATTTTTGAGAGAAAGCATTTAAAAACTTTGTTTCTCATTTTCTTTCAGCGAATCTAGGGCAAAACCTGTCTAATGAAGCAAAGATGGGTGACAAGTATTTAAAAAAAGAAAAAAAGATAAGCACACCCAAATTCTAGTTCTCATTGTTATTATCACTTTTCTTTTAAGCATTCAGTGTTGGACTGTATTAAAAATAAGACTAGGAACTCTGCACATTACCCTTTCAGCAATGAATTAATAAATAAAGGTTTGTAACTTCAGTAGAATGAGGTGTGCCATAAACTGCATGAGATGACACCTTCTGCTTTATGTAGTAGAAATTTGTTCTATAAAGAATACCTACAGGAGTGAGAATATCCAATAAAGGCTTCCTTGGGCCAGCATTGCTAAATAGTTGTGTATTATAAAGCTGGTAGATGAAAAGTAGTAACTTATTTGATATATGCCACCCAATCAGTGATCTGGGAAGGCATATAAACCTAGCATCTGTAAGCTGTAGTCCTGGCTGCTGTAAGAAAAGAGCAAAACTACCCCAGTCACTCTGTTCAAACAGAATTTGACTGAGATCCAAAGGGGTAGCTGGGTTTTATTTACATTTGCCTGCAGTTATGCAATAATAAAAAACAGAAGGATGATAAATCCTGGAACCATACTCAGCAGGTGCAAACAGTTGGAGACTGGAACAGGAATTTTGTGGAACCAATATTATTAGTTGATTACCAAACTATCTATGCGAACTTTGATAACTTCTGCATAAAACATAATTTTTCAAGTAATGTTGATAATCCCAAATAGATCATTTACTGTTACAAATGTATATAATAAAGCAAAGTCAAAAGCTCAAATAATTAGATAAGCTTTAGGACTGGAATTTTTAAAGTGTTTGCTCTCCAAATTCTATCAAAATTCTATCAAACTTTCTGACTGAACTCTAAGGAGCTTAAATTATAAGCAGGTCACAGAGGAAGTTATGACATGAAAACTGATCTAACTTTGCAAAGAACCATAAATATCTGCAAGGTTTCTGTGAATTACAATGCCAAACAGAAGTATTATAAAAAAGTAAAGTAACTGAAGTGCATCTAAATACAGTGTTAAGACAAAAGCAATAAAGCACAAAAATACGTACAGGGAGAAGCAAATTGTATGTGTTGTCAGTAAGTGCACACAGGACCAAAAGAGCTATTGTGGCTACAGTGAGGATGACATCCCCTTTCCTTTAAGTGTACCAAAAAAGCCACTTAAACAAATCTCTTCAACCTGCCACATTTCTAGTCAGTTGTCTTTCAGGATTCAAGGTATTTCTTCTAAGGGAGCAGATGTCTGGCATCTTTCAAAAGAAAGCAGTTTCCTCAGATGTGATGGAGCTCTCTAACTGTTGGGGTGTATATAGCCTATTTACCAAACACGATGTGGATTTTTTGTAAATTGGATCAGATGTCAAAGAACTGGTGTGCATAATGCATTATCAGTAGTCTTCAATCTGTTTCCCATAAATTCCAGATTGCAGTGGCAGATAAAGCAGAACAGATGCAAATACACAGATCCACCTACCAGTTGCTTAAGTGGAAGGGCACCATAACTACAATCAGACAATTACTTCACAAATTCAAAATAAGCCCAAAGGCCAAACATGACTCTGTGAGAAACAGCTGAGGAGGTAATGCCCAAAGCTTTAAACATATGCAACTTTGATTTTTAGCAGGTCCTACAATTAAAGTTCAAAGCTACTAACTTTAGGCAGATCAGAGCTGCTCACAGGAGGCAGACTCTCTACTTCCTAGATCACGCAAGTACTTATACTAAAACAAATATTTGATAATTTAAGAATACAAATAAGTATTTCTGTGTATGAGTGTTGACACCAAGTATTCCGCAGCAGGAAGCTATTTTGCTCAGCCTGATATGTATTGTATAATGGAGACATCAGTTTTATCAGCTTCAAAAATATGGAAGCAGAGTTTGGTTTTATTTTTTTCCCAGCTGACCCACATCTAACCAAGAGATTTAGAGATATGCAGTTCCACAAATAACTTGAAAACAACAACAAGAAAACCTCCATAGGGGTCTCTGTCTTTCCTTGATCTTGGAAGAACAGCCTAATAAACTACTGGGTCAAAGAGTATAGCGACAATATTGTTTTATATGTCAGGAGTGGTGTTCTGAACACAAGAGCTAGGCTAAAAAATGTGATAAATGTGAATGAGTCACATATGTACCAAATATATACACACACATGAATATGTATTCATGCTTTTAAATACTGCCTCATAACCACTTGCCCTTTGACTGTTGCACAGATAATCATAACAGTATGGATCTACTCAAAGATGGTAGGGAGCAAAAGAAAAAGACATGCAAATAATTCAGTTTGCTAGGAAGTGTGCTACTGGTTTGAACTTCTTTTCATCAGAAATTTGTAAACCACTTGGAATGCATCTACTAATTACAACCATATCCGATGGAAGGACCCAAAAGAAAAAAGGCCATCTCTAAGTATCACGAACACCAGCGGTTCCAAAATTAAGACTCCTACTAAGTTAGAGATTGTAGCACAAAGTAAAGAGTCATGCTAAGGCTACTGTTTGACTTATCAACATATTTGTAACTTAAATCTACAGCATGGTAATTACTTCTTGCCTCACTGGTAACCAGGGAACATAAAGGCCCAAGGTGCTGGGCCAGGATGGTGGCACAGTGACATAGTGATGTAGGAGAAAAAAACTCCAAACATACATAAAAACTATAGGAAACCAAGTTTTATTAGTTCTACTTCCTTTGAAGCAACTTGTTTTATTTTCAGGCCCAAAAGAAGCTTGAGCTATCCACAAATACAGGATACAAGAGCACACTGCAGTCCGTTGTAGGCGAGTTGTCAAATATGTTGATCAAAACACTTCTGAAGGACCATGAAGAAAAGCTTGCAGTACAGAATTAGAGAACATTGTTTTGTTTCTATAGTGCTTGAGCACTTCAAGAACTGAAATGGCCATGTATCAACCACAAACAACCTACCATTTGTATCAAGAAAGACGAAGGAGAAGAAAACCCTCTAGATCTAATGCCTCAGTATTTCAAATGAGCTTTCTCTGCAGCTCCTCTCAGGTGAGGGTTAATCCTGTTTCCTCTAAAGCAGACCTCTTTAGGACATAAAAGGCAGAAAGGTTCCTTTGGTCTTTTCGGAAAACAGTTTGTCACTGGCTGTTCTCTACCAATGTACAACTGTCAGGTTTTCTTCATTGTCAGCAGCGGGGGATGGAGGGAGAACACCACATGACTTAAAGCTAAAAAATGGAGATACTTTTCAGAGGACAGAAGCAAAACTCCATGTCCTCAACTGAAAAAGTTTTTAATTAAACACACTGTATCATAAATTACAGATACTGTTCCTTTAAAATTAACTTAGAGAATGATAAAGGAATTATCCATTACAGAAAGTTGTCATTTAATCATCAGGCAGCACATCTCCTTCCAGCAACTCAAAATGCTACCTGAACAGATCCATGTTGATGCAAGTATAAACCTCACCCTGTAAACAGGTGAGAGGTGGTAAACATTTGAATGAAGAGGTCTTTTTGGGAATGGCGTAAAGAATACACTGACAAGACAAAGACTTCTTTCCCAACAAGAACAGCTCAAACTTGTTAGAGCAAATATCCAAAATTTTCTCTCTGCACCCCCCCCCCCCCCGCCCCCCAACTTTTTGTGGGGGAGGTTAAGCTTGGGAGAGAGGTTGAGGGGGTTGGGCTTTTTTTGTTTGTACATTTTTTGGGGTTGGTTGTTAAGATAAGCTATAGATCCTGAATCTATGCTTAAAATAATGCATGCTTTGCTAAAAGGTAGCAGGCTGGTTAGGAGATGTTTTAGAATAAATAAGCTTGAAGGTTTGGAGAAATCCCCCATCTGTTTTGTGGAGGTGAGATACCTGGGGAAATATTTGTGCTAAAATTGGAAGCAGAACAGACATGGGAAGTTCCCTAGATAGACAGAAGGCAGAAAAGTCAAGTCCAGATTTTTCTTCCTCTAGAGCACAGGAAACATGAGCCCAACTGAAAAAGAAATTAATCATGTCCCATTGTGGTGGCATTTCTACCATTCCATTTCTACCACAGGAATGTTGCCATACTAACTTATTCCACATACTGCACGAGTGCCTTTAATCTTCAGCATAAAGTCTGGAATCCAAACCTGCCCAGATAAAAAGGAAAACAACCTTTGGAAAACAGAAGGCAAAAAGGAAGATCACAGTAATGATTTTTCATCATTTGCTGTTTCAGAAAGTACATTAGCCAATAAAACCAAAGTTTGAAAGCATTTTTAGTATCACCTGTGTGTTAGGAATATTATTCTGTACTTAGTACAGAGAATTCCAAGTTGCTAGCTTTTAAGGAAACAAACTATGCTTGTTAAGGATGCTGTCCAAATACATAAAGGGGAACATTAGACTCTTCATTAGGCATTTCCACTGCCTCTTTACCTAAGCAACTAGAGCTACATTCCAGATTATTAAGCAAAGACCATATGTTCTTAAGGGGAAAAAAAAATTATGGAAATAATCAGAAACTGAAGTGAAACTGTATGTTTCAGCTAATCTGACTGTATTTGATTGGTCAGAAGAATGAAACTTTGTTTGAACCAATCAGGTGGGGACTGGAAAGAGCTAAAAATGTAAAAAGCCAACCGAGTTAACAGGAATATTTCTTTGGGGGTTAATAGACATTTAAAAATGAAAAAGTTACAGAACATTACAATGTTCCTTTCAGCGAAACTCCTCCAGTAACAAGATTAGCAGCAACTTCTCATCTTCCACAGTAATTTTCCAAAACAACATACATTGTTTCCAAATGTATTTCTTTTTAGCTGTTTCAAGAGCTACTCTACATTTCACTCAACAAAGCAAGAGAAATACTGCTGTTTTTTCACTAATCAAGAGTAAAAAACTCTGTATTAGCAAGATGTACTTTATGTACACTTATGTACTCTTTGACACGCAGATACTAAATTCTATGTTAAGTCCATTGGATTTTTAATTCATCTGGAGAAGTAATTTGGAACTATAGGATAGCTTTTTAAAAAAACAAAAATTTATCATTTATCAGTAAAAGTACTGACAGTTAACAAAACCACCAGAGTACATCAACAATCCCACTGAGAGGAAACAAGGAGTAGATACCTCAGGCTTCTCCCACACTCAGAAGCCTCGAGATAAAAGCATTAGCTGGGAAAGGATGTTCATTTATGTACAAGACCCATCAACAACTACAGAAATACATAAAACTGCTGGTTCCTACCATTAGTCTGCTCTCATGAGTGATTACAGTGTGAAAATTTTCTAAAGTATTATGAAGCTCTGTGTAAAATCTTCATATAATGAGAATCATTACAAATGCGTAGAAACTAAGGCTTCATTATGAAAAAATCCACATGGAGGTACAATTGCACTACTTGCTGCTACCAGTCACGGTTCTTCATGACCCTCTACAGAAACTATATGCAGACTTTACACCTGGTGGAATACATCAAAAGTCTTTAAGTATTTTTTCCTGACTTCTACAAACCTGATAAATTTTGTATAAAATAGTTTGTTTGTTAATAAAATACTAAATTGAAAACAATCTTATTAAAGTACTTAATAACCCTTTTTCCTACAAGTCTGATGGTTGAAGATAATGTGATTTTGAGATATAACATTTTTTTATTTCATAGCCTTTTTTTTCCAAATACTGCTCTTCATTTATTATGGGTTTTTTTCTGCAAATTTGGCTCAAATGAATTGTTACAAGCTTTCCCCTGAATTCTAAATTTCTCATCTGCCTTTTGTAGACAAAAAAACAGATGGTAGCAGACTGATTTATGTTTTTTTAAATAAGGTGTAAGTGATGGAAAAGGAAGGGCTTCCTTGCCCCTCACCCATCCTGAATTTAGCTGATGTGAGTTGAGGCACAGCAAGCAGTGCAAATACAACCTGCACCCAGGACAATGTAATATAGGGGAGTTACAGGTGAAATGCTTGGGACTCTACATATTCAGATGGGAGGAAGGGAACCTTAACAAAGTCTTCTTGTGCCCTACAACAGGGTCTTCAAATTATAATCTTGGTCAGAGTATACCAGCACTGCAAGAAAATTGTCCTTTTTGTTTCTCTGATACTGAATCTGTTCCTCATTAAGTAAATCTGTCTGGACAGCACAGGTGAAAGTTAGTATCATAACAACTACCAACTACACCAGCTGGTCACTGCCTCAGCTAGAGATCACTTGAGTTCACAGGAACCACAAGCTGCCCCACTGCATAAGGAGTTAGGGGAAAAATATTGAGTCAAACCCTAACTATTGTACAACAAAGGGACTGATCCCTCCTTACATACCAGACACACCCTGTAGTCTACATCTGCTGTAGGAATGGCATTATTAATTTTAAAGTAAAATTTCCTGTAGTCACTTCTGTACTGTTAAACTGTATGTTCTACTGCAGACTTGTAACTAGAAAGCTAAAGGAGAATAGTAGTACATTAAGAGGTGAGTAATGCTTTTAAGCTTTTTAAGCATCCCTCTCTCAACTCTGGATTGATTTGTGTATACATATCTGATTTAGCTAACTCAGCTAAAATAATAGTTAAAATTATTCTCCTAGTCTCAAATGATTGAATTCATTCCCATCCCCCAAATGTTACTTTTCATTACTGAAGCAAAACCATAACCATATTTTTAAATAAATACAGTTATTCAGATTAGGAATTATTAACTAAAAACAATTCTTAAAATATGTAACTACAGGTATTTTTCCTAAGGAACATGTCAAAGTGTTAAATCTATCCAAAATATGGTTCTGAGCAAACTCTGCTGGTATTATATAATTGAGTAACAGATTTGATCCTACGAAAAGCGTGTGCATTCTTTCTGAGCCTCCAAATTCTTCATAGCCTAAAATATTAACAACTTCCAGAATGCAAAGTGCACTAAAAGAACAAGAAGTGAAGTCGTCATTGGAGGAACTCATTGCTTTCAAAGTGTATCAGGCAATTTCTGAATGAATCAAGACTGTTCTCTGTGAAGGCTTTTGTAATTGGTCTCTGAGAATACCTTCAAGTAGTGTGTAACATTTCATTTCACAGAAGTTCACAGCCTCCACTGTTTTTGACTTTGATGATATCTTGCAGGTCACTGCGGAAATATCACAGTGCAGTCAAATAATCTGATGAATGGGGGACACTAAAAATGGGAATTGCATTCATTAGTTCTTGTTAGCACCAGCAGATCTTCAGAAAGACTACTATTTTTTAGGATCTTACTTACAGTCTCAGTCCTTGGTGAGGCAGAAGACAGCTCAGCTCTATAAATACAATTCTTTATTTGTATACAAATTCTTTATTTCTCTTTCTTTCCCATGGCATAATGAAAGCAAGGCAGGTCATAGGCACATGAACTGAAATCTGAACTTACCAAAAATTTGCTTTAGCTTGTTCTAAAAGAGCTTTCTCCAACCTTGTTTTTATTAATTTTTATATTTGAGTTTTGTTTAATCTATTCTTCCCTTGTTTGAGCAGGGGAATGGGAGAAGCAGGGGAATGGGAGAATGGCTGGTGGGGAATGTGAAACTCAAGGGCAGCCTTGGCTGCAGTGACCATGAGATAGTGGAGTTCAAGATCCTTGCAGCAGTGAGGAGGGTGCACAGCAAGCTTGCTACCCTGGACTTCAAGAGATTAGACTTTGGCCTCTTCAGGGATCTGCTTGGTAGAGAACCATGAGATAAAGCCCTGGAGGGAAGAGGGGCCCAAGAAAGCTGGTTAATATTCAAGGGTCCTCCAAGCTCAAGAACAATGCATCCCAACAAAGAGGAAGTCGAGCAAAAACACCAG
Organism: Astur gentilis; assembly: GCF_929443795.1. Taxonomy (NCBI): domain Eukaryota; kingdom Metazoa; phylum Chordata; class Aves; order Accipitriformes; family Accipitridae; genus Astur; species Astur gentilis. The sequence continues at coordinate 62,049,741 of NC_064919.1, forward strand.
GAGGCCTGCATGGGTGAACAAGATGCTCTTGGACAAATTCAAACACAAAAAAGGAAGCCTACAGAAGGTGGAAGCAAGGACAGGTAGCCTGGGAGGTATACAGAGAAATTGTCCGAGCAGCCAGGGATCAGGTTAGGAAAGCTGAAGTCTTGAGAAAATTAAATCTAGCCAGGGACATCAAGAGCAACAAGAAAAGCTTCTATAGGTACGTTGGTGATAAAAGAAGACTATGGAAAATGTGTGCCTTCTCCTGAAGGAAGCAGGAGACCTGGTTACCTGGGACATGGAGAAGGCTGAGGTACTCAGTGACTTTTTTGCCTCAAGTCTTCACCAGCAAGTGCTCCAGCCACACCACCTAAGTCACAGAAGGCAAAGGCAGGGACTGGGAGAGTGAAGAACCACCCACTGTAGGAGAAGATCAGGTTCAAGACTATCTAAGGAACCTGAAGGTGCACAAGTCCATAGGACCTGATGAGATGCATCTGCTGGTCCTGAGGGAACATCATATTTGAGAAGTTGTGGCAGTCTGGTGAAGTTCCTACTGACTGGAAAAGGGGAAACATAACCCCCATTTTTAAAAAAAAGAGGAAAAAAGGAAGACCCAGGGAGCTACAGGCCAGTCAGTCTCACCTCTGTGCCTGGCAAGATCATGGAGAAGATCCTCTGGAAACTATGCTAAGGCACATGAAAAATAAGGAGGTGACTGGTGACAGCCAACATGGCTTCATTAAGGGTGAATCATGCCTGACAAATTTGGTGGCCTTTTATGATGGCGTCACACCATTGGTGGATAAGGGAAGATCAGCTGATGTCATCTGCCTGGACTTTTGCAAAGCATTTGACACTGCCCCACACAACATACTTGCCTCTAAATCAGCGAGACATGGATCTGATGGATAGTCCACTTGGTGGATATGGAATTGGCTGGATGGTTGCACTCAAAGGGTTGTGGTCAAAGGCTTGATGTCCAAGTGGAAAGCAGTGATGAGTGGCCCTCCTCAGGGGTTGGTATTGGGACTGGTGCTGTTCAACATCTTTGTCAGCGACATGGACTGTGGGATTGAGTGCACCCTCAGCAAGTTTGCCGATGACATCAAGCTGTGTGGTGCAGTCGACAGGCTGGAGGGAAGGGATGGCATCCAGCAGGACCTTGACAGGCTAGAAAAGTGGGCCTGTGCGAACCTCATGAAGTTCAAAAAGGCCAAGTGCAAGGTCCTGCACATGGGCTGGGGCAATCTCAAGCACAACTACAGGCTGGGCAGAGAATGGATTGAGAGCAGCCTGCAGAGAAGTACTTGGGGATGTTGGTTGATGAGAAGCTCAACATGACCCAACACTGTGTGCTTGCAGCCCAGAAAGCCAACTGTATCCTGGGCTGCACCAAAGAAGCATGACCAGCAGGTCAAGCAATGTAATTCTTCTCTACTCCGCTCTTGTGAGACCCCACTTGGAGTACTGTGTCCAGCTCTGGGACCCCAGCACAAGAAGGACATGGACCTGTCAGAGCAAGTCCAGAAGAGGGCCACAAAGATGATCAGAGGGCTGGAGCACCTTTTCTATGAAGACAGGCTGAGAGAGTTGGGGTTGTTCAGCCTGGAGAAGAGAAGGCTCCAAGACAACCTTATAGCAGCCTAAAGGAGTGCCTATAAGAAAGCCAGAGAGGGACTTTTTACAAGGGCATGTAGTGAAAGGACAAGGGGTAATAACTTTAAACTGAAAGAGGGTACATTTAGATTAGAGGTAAGGAAATTCTTTACTGTGGGGGTGGTGAGGCACTGGAACAGGTTGCCCAGAGAAGCTGTGGATGCCCCATCCCTGGAAGTGTTTAAGGCCAGGTTGGATGGGGCTTTGAGCAACCTGGTCTAGTGGAAGGTGCCCCTGCCAATGGCAGGAGGTTTGGAACTAGATGATCTTAAAGGTCCCTTCCAACCCAAACCATTCTATGATTCTATGATCCATTCTATGAACAGTACATTAGGTTTTATAACATGAGGACACCAGACTATTGAAACAAGTGAAAATAATTTTAATTTATAATTTCAGTTTCTGTGAAGGTTTAAGAGAAAATATCTTGGAAATTCTTGGGAAAAACACATAGTTAAAAGATAACTTATTTAGTTGAAAGAATATAAAGGCCACAGTTAAACACAGGCATGCTACACTTCTGTAAAGAATAAACGCAAATCTCCCAAACCCAAGCCTCCTCCCAGTGAGAAGGAAACTTGACGCTCCTTTTCCTTCCAAAAGGGCATGTACCAGCTGTCTGCAACCACTGTCCTTTCTGGGAAACCTTCCAAGAAAAATTTAATCATATTGTAATAGTGACAGTAAACCATGGTCATAAGCAGATGAAACTACAGCATGCACCTTGATAGTCAGTGACTTCACTATAAACTCTAGCAGCTGCTAGGAACAGCTGCCTACCCATTGCTCGCTCTCTTTGAGCTCTGTGATTTTACCAAAGGGATACTAGTATACTCAAGAGTTGAAATGTTTCATCTTCATATTAACTATCAAGCATTCTCACTTCACTGTAACATTTGCACTTACCAGCAAGCACTTAGTCTACCTAAATGCATGCAGACCATGTATTTTCAGGTTCTTGGTCTTTCTGAGAAAGCGAGTTCATGATGGCCTCATACACACTGTTAGTGAGTGATACCCAAGTGCTAAGTAATCCATCCATATGCAGTCTCCTTATAATTTAACAGTTCTGGAGTAAAGGAAGTTTCTGCAAATCCTTATTATGACTTTTATAATTGATTTAGTCTAGATAAAGGATTTTAGTCTAGTATTTATATAACAGGAGTCTGGAAAAAAGTACAGGAGATTCTTTTATTTAAGGAGGACTATGATTAACTGAAAGCAAAGATGGATTTTACAAAACAAGTTTTAGGATATTTTACCTGCTTTTTAATTCCATAATCATCACATGCTTCAGCTTTCATTTTTTCAATCTTTTCTTCTTGCTGTTTTGCTTCTTTTTCATACATAACTTTTTCTTTTGCCAATCTGCAATTAAACCAAGCGATCATGTTAATCTGGTTCTATTACAGCAAAAAGTTACACCACTGATAACACCCCCCCTCCGAAAGCTGCAGCCCTACAAGATAAGACACAGTTTTATAAAAAAAGGCTCTTAACCACTGCAAAAAACTGCATCTAGGAAATGCTGAATTTAGCTATAATGTATAATAATTCTTATGAGAATAATTTAAATTAAAAATATTTGTAAAGATTCTGTGTGGGCTTATCCATATGGAATATCCTAAAAAACCTCTATATTGGTACTTCATTTCAAATACATAACAGAAACAGATAAGCTGCCTTGTAGATCGGGATGACTGCTAACAAAGACAATAGTACAGAGAAGAAAGCTATCTATCTCAAAAAAGTCCTCACATCATGGGTAGCCAAAACAAACAATATTAAGATGTCTACAAAGACAACATTGTTATAATCTGCTGTTAGATCAGCATTCACCAGACTTTCTCAATATCATCCAGGTTCTGATAGTTTTGCAAGGGACCTGTATTGGCTGCTATAGGCATGTGGTCTTTCCTCTTTCCTATTCACTACTAAATAACACCACTGCACCTATGTTATTAGATGAATAACAATAGACATCCTTCTTAGTAGTATCTTTGAAAAAAGTTATCACATATAAATGAAAAGAAACAGCACTTTCAGGATCACAAGTTGTGATCCCAGAACATCTTTTTCCCAATCACTACATTTCATGCCATTAAATGCATTGTTTCCCATACTAGTTTTTGTACAAAATAATGAAAAGTAAAATTCCCAAATTACACAGTAGCCTCATAGTCTTGTGTTCCTTTAAGTATTTTCTCTATTTACCCTGATGTTGGTTTGAGGGTTATAGACAAAAGTAACAGTTCCCTAATTTACATTATAGCAAATTTCTTTGTGGCCTATCTTTCAAAGGGAAAAGAATCCATCTTTTAATCATAACAATGGATCCATACTTGGGAGCAGGATGCTTTTTGCTAATGAGCATAGAATCAAGAGAAATGTAAAAAATTTTGAAGGTCAGAGAGAATAGTAAGGTAGTCTAGTCTGATGCCCTACAGTAATTTTTACATTGCAATCCCATTATCAAACTTTATTATTTGTTGTTACTGCAGTTTTGCTGTCGCATCTCCCACTTTGTGACGTATGTTCATTAGGTATATCTCGGATTGCATAATGCCAGATCTGAACCAAAACATCCTTCAGGATCTGGAGAATAACTAAGTAATTTCTGATCAGCTAATTCAGGACCAAAACAAACACTGAGATGCTACTGCAAACCAGAGAGTATGCAAAAAAAAAAAAATAAAAAAAAAAAAATTCCTTCCCCAAACAAGAGTAAGCATCAGATCAGCCTATATATATTGTTTAAGGACAACTTAACAGCCAAAAGAACGTAATCAGATCCAAGAAGCAAAGACTATATTATACAAATGAAAAGAGAATAAAGGTCTAGTAGAGAGCTTCATGGTCATGTTAGTGCATCAGAGCAAATTAATTCCTGATTTGTCACAGTTACGTGCCCTACTAGAAATGCTGCTGAAGATGGACAGAATGGTACTGAGGTGACAACAACTTTTTGTGAATTGAAGCTGCTGAAAAGCACCACTGCAGTAATATCTTGAGAAAAATTCCAAAGAGAATATACTGATATTGTAACAGCAGGAACTCTCCCTGCTTTTGTAAGAGTTTATATCATCGAAAATTGTTTTGCTAAAAACAGCCTTAAGCTGTGGCTCCACAACAGTTGATCTAAGTTGAGCTGTGGCAGCCCACACCTGAACTCATTTCAATGCTCACGGAGTCACACCATCAGAGAGGGCCTTCAGCCTTATAAAGAAGCTTTACCAGTGTGTAAAGCATGTACTGTAGGTATCACCTAGGCCAGTTTCTACAAGTCAGCCAAGTACTAGCTTTGAGAGGTAGCACTGGGGAAAGACAGCAGCCTAATTACTAATAATAAAGACACTAAATCAGTGGCTGTAATTCCAACTACTGGAACTAGCTCCAGTATTAGCATCAGCAAATATTGATTTAATAGAAGAAGAGTTAATTGTTTGATCAAGGTTACTTGATTTAATTCCAGACAGTATTATTTGCTTTGCTATTTTTAGGTTCCAAAAAAGTTAATTTTAAGCAACCTGTGAGACAGACAATTTTTTTTTGAATGAGAACAGCAAATTCCCTTGAGGAACGGGGGGGGAAAGATACGAACGCATTTTTTATGTTGATTCACTTACTGAAGTGTGTATGCCATTGAAACTAAAGGCAACGTGCATTGCTAAAGCCAGCACTTTTAATTATTTTAATTTTTAGCTAAAACAAAAGGCACAATGTTTGTCATTACTTATGTTTGCACATTACGTTTTCACATTCACATCTCCTTCTATGCACACTGAGTTTTCAAATGGGCTGTTATTCAAATTTGCTTACTTTTATAAAAAAGGAAAGGACTGCATGTTCTGGCCTAGTTTAGAACTTTATTTATTGCCCACCTTTCTCCTATCTGGATACTTAAGAATTGCCTCCATATTTATCTATCTATTTCTGTAGTAATCGTACATTTCAGAAGCAGAACTTGAAATATTCTGCTTTCAAAAAAGGAAACACATGAAACCTGAAATATGAGACTGTTTTCTGTGACAAATTTTCCACTACACTTTGTTCAGTAATCAGAATTGTCCAGTTTAACATTCCATTTATCATTTGTAAGATTAGGACACTGATGTTTAATGCTATTAAGAAGTTTTTATTTGAAAACATGTCCTATACTAGATCCTTCCTCTAGATGTCATGAAGCAAT
>NC_064919.1:62060573-62098073 GCF_929443795.1 Astur gentilis
AAAATGCAAAAATCTGTAAGGAAGTTTCACTTTTTAGGATATTTTGTTACAGTTTCCACATCCTGTTCTCCTTTTTAGCAAGTATTACAGTTCCATGGACTATCAGAAAGTATGCAAGAGCTTTTGATTCAAGGCACCTGGTACATAATTAAGGTACCAGCTAGTGACTGACATTTTCCTTTTGTTTTCCACCTTTCAAAATAAATCTACTGACCAAAAATTCTCAAGTCCTTCCTCTCCTTTGACACCCAAAATTAAGTAAAAACTTACAAACAACTGCATACAACTAATACTAGCTTATTCTCATACTTAAGTCTACTTTTATTGTAGGAATATGTTTAGCTAATGGTCACAAGAGCATTCCAGACGCCTTTAGAAGACCTTGAAAAGAAGATGATAATAAAGCCAATTAGAAGAACACAAGTACCCATTCCACGATCAAGGGAACTTGGCACAAAGAACCTCAATTCAGCAGTTTATCTTGACCAATTAGACTGAGACAAGTTTCCCATGTTTTAGTTGGTATAACCAATTATGCCTTATGTTTATGCGTTGTGTAGAGAGATGGTATAACCAATCATATTCTATGATTGTGCGCGTGCACAATGACTTTGCAGAATATGTGATTATAAATATGTGTGTGTTTTAGCAATAAAGTGTCGTCTGTCATCTGCTTTCAACTTTACAGGCGTCTGTTTATTTCTACCTCTTGCATTTTATAATAGCTTTTTTCAGCTTTCAGAACTCCACATAAATGTTCAATGGAAGCGAAGACTTCCACATACCTGGTTTAAATCTACTGACAACAAGCTTGTTTTCCGTGGTTATTTTTCATGGACCCTGAAGCCGAAGTCTACACCCATAGAAACAGGGAAAAATAACCCAAACAAAATAATAGTATTTTACTAGCTTCTCTCAGTCCTTCAGAATGAAAAAGTAGAAACATAAGATCCAATTATTCTGGACCTTGTCTCCAGTGCCAGCCAGTAGTTAACTACTAGGGGAAGTGTATAAAGAAACAAATCAAGTCTAAAGTGATGTTTCCTGTGGTATACCTGCCTCTAGAAATCAAGTTAAGGACTTTTTAACACTGAAGAACAAAACTAAACCATCAATGTTTAACAGACAATAAGTCAGGTCCTGGCTGTGGCTGCTGCCCTTTTAAAATCTTTACACATTTGACTTTCACATCACTTAACAATCAATTTCACAATTTGTGTGTTCTGTGTAAAAAACCACAATTTTATTAATTTAAAGCTGCAGACTAAACCAGAAGAGCTCAAAGGGCTTGACAGAATTTTAAGGTAGAAGAAAAAAAAAAAAAGTAGTTCCTTACTTTTCCATACCGTTATGATTTACTTCCTCATCTATCTTCTTCGACTCGCTTTCTCTCCCCCACTTCAGCTCCCAAGCTGAAGAGCAAAGTAACACAAGATGGTTCAAGACAGTCAAAAAGCTGACCACTGCTGAACAGAGGTCTTGTCCACTCCCCAGCCCTAGCATACATCTCCGCCAGCACTGATGCTCAAACGATCTCTCCATGAGCCAATTCAGTTCACCAAAACAGCAGGAGATTAACACAGTAAGAAAAAAAAAAAAGAAAGCTGACAGTTTTTCTCCTGCATTAAGCAAATCGAGTAGGCTCAGCAAGAGGTTTGACTAGCATCAGAGACCAGAAAACTGGAGAGGGGGAGAGGAAAATGAGACCTCTGAATTTAGCATGACACTGGTTTCTCAAGGGATTTCGCTCCTAGTCTGTTCAGGGTGCAGAGCTGCAAGCAGTCTAGACTGTTCTAACTTCTGGCTGCTGCTGAAAGAGCCCCAAATCCCCCTCCCTTCTCACTCCCCAAAGGTACATATGTTCCTACCCTTATACATCAACGCTAGCGTCATCTCCTGTAGTTGCATCATTAGCAGTAGCAAGCAGATCTACCTCTCTGATCATAGAAGGACACACAGTTTATCTGAAGGCTGGCAGATGAAAAAAAGTATTCACGAGTTTTCTGATTGCATAATGAAATAAAAATCCTCTCTACTAGGTAGACAAAAAATTCCACCTTCCTGAGCCACAGTCACAGGCAGGAACTACTAGTAATTGCCTAGAATAAAAATGGTAAAATGGTACAAGGACAGAGCAAGCACACACTACTACTTTTTATATGTTTCCCCTAGCCTCCAGCAATTGCCAACAAATCAGGTTCTACATGAGCTAGAATGACACCTATGTGCTTAAGCCACCAAATAAAGACTGCTCTCCAGCATTAGAAAAATCAACACAAGAAACAATTCCCTGGCTGGACTGAGCAAGCTCAGTGGAGCTCTGAAGATGACAGGGGATTTCTCAATTTTGCTACTGAATAGCTTCACTATTGAAAGGACATGCATCTCTTCAAAATTAATGTTACTATTATCCATGGTATATATGCTAATATGCCATGGATTCAGCCTAAGCACACAGAAAACCCAAAGCTGACAGCATGTATTGACTAGATAATGAAATATCTATGCGACTTAGTTCAAACCTAAAAATCCATACTAGTGTAACTGTACAGGGTACAGGTTTTTTTGTTGTTATAGTATACTAAATTCCATGTATTAACACCATGCACAATTTTAGCACAAGTAATTCAACAACTGCAGTAGCATTGGCACTGTGCTAATCACAACCTGCAGAGCTTAAAATATCAGGTCGCAAACCTGCAAATTGCTTATGCACATTCTTGGGTTCACTAAGACTACATAAGCACACACATTACAGACTGGGGCCTAAGAAGAAAAGTCAAGGAAGGAAGATGAAAGAAGGAGGAAAGAAATAACTTGACACAGTTATCACAAACTGCCATATTTTCTTAGCAGTGAGTGACTACACTCTGATTTGGACAGAATCTCAAGTTTATGTGTTCATTTTCTTGACAGTGACAAAATCATCTTATAAGATGAACTTTCTCTTTTGAGAGGCAAGATGTAACCATACACAACTATATGCATAATTTTTAGGCCCTCCTGTATCTACAGCTTACAGAACTGAGTTACCATGACATTTCAGGTTAACTCTGCAAGCCTGGTTTTTATCAAGGATTACTACTGTGAAAAGTATGAAAATCAGTTACAGTTTTTTTAACTTGAAATAATTTTCTGACTTCAAAAAAAATTACTTGGTTTGAACATCTTTATAGCATCTCTGTTACTAGAGATTTCTCTGAATCTCCAGGGCTTCACATTCCAACTTTGCCTCAACACTGGTATTTCCCTGCTCTTGCAATATATTCCTACAGATTTTTTTAAAACCTTGTCATAGCAACAACTGAAGTTCCCCTTTTTGCCCTGCTGAGAAAGTCTGTCTGGCTAGGGCATCCCTGAATGCCAGCAGCCACTGGAAGCATGGAGCAGGGCAGAGGAATGGAAGAATTGAATAAATGCAACCAGGATGAAAGCTCTTAAGTTATGGACTACTCAAAAAGCAGATGCTGGCTGGGGATCAAGATTTTGCTGAGGTACTGCAAGAAGCACCTTGGGTGGTTGGGGGCAAAGAAGGGAAAGGCTACTCCATCAAGAGAGCTGAAAGAGCATTTCTGATGGACTGAAGACAAGAGTTAAAGAGAAGTGAAAAGTTTTATCAGCCCATCCAGAAGAGCCTCTGCAGTGGCAAAAATTCCAGGAGAGAATGGAATGGAACAGGACAGCAGTTGAAAGTTGTAAACGCTAAGGAGCCCGAGAACTTCACTTCTCTAGAAGGAAGAACAAGAAATGGGGCCTCTGTTGTGGAAACAGTTGGGGTTACCACAGATCTCCACTTCAATTTCCCTTCTATATAACCGAGTCATCATCTTCAGTCAAGACCTCTGTTTTGGAAAAAAAGCATAGAATCTACTTCCTCCCCTCCCTGCCCTTCCCCCAACTGGGGATAACCAAATTGGAAGTGTTACAGTAATGGGCAAAATTAAATAGAACTACAGTCATATTAGGTGTGTAGGGAATTCACAATGCATCAGGAAAGAGACTTAATACAATTTAAAGAAAATATGATGGACCTCCTGATCCTGAATGAGATTTCCACCTATAAGGTACATATAATTTAATAATACTTAACTCATAGTCAAGCCAGGATGGGTTATGGTTATTAGTTCAGTTGTAACTCAACTTCCATATACAAAACACTACCATAAATTTAATAATTTTTTTTTAGTTTTTCCCACAGATCCACATTCCAATTCAGCACAAAATGATTATTTTTACCTATTTTATCCACACAAGTCAATACATGGCTCCATGCCATGAAAAGAGTATGTACAATCGAAACCAAGACAACTGTACTACACATATGTATAATGGCACCAAACTAGGGTTGGCAAGCAACTGGAACTACTGTATTTCCAAACTTTTGAAAGACTGCTTAAAGTATTTAAGGTTGCAAAGCCACAGTTTTGCATATGTTCTTGCCCAAATAATAAAAAAAAATCCTTCCTTCTTAATAATATTGCATCACTACCAACACCTATGATGATAAACCTGGTGTGCAACATAGTTTTGCTAATTCAAATGATGACATCAATACATTATTATGGTCAGCATGGACATGCACAAGACAGTTTTGCCTCAGGGGGCAGAATATAATTGTAAACACACAAAAAACAAGATGCCAGAATCATACATTTCACGAAAGGCTTTGATTTTTTTTTTTAGGAGAGGTAATGGGATGGAGGAAGGAATGAGAAGGAGGCAATCTTTTAAAGATCTGACCATTACTAATTTAAATTTGTGAGATACTTCTAAAAAGGAACCAGTGTTTAGGTCTGCTCAAAAGGTAAATGAAATGAAATCAAAACCACTTAAAAAACCCAAAACAACAACACACTGCAATTTTCACAGCAACCACTGTGCTCTTCTCACAGCCTTTTAAGATATGTGTGGGTACTGTTTGGTATGCCTGAAGTTTAAAAGAAAGCATGCATTGAAAAACACAAGGAAACAGGAACCCCTTCAAACAAGTAGTTTTGTTTCTGGTGACTAAAGTCAACTTGCAATTACCCTTCAACTAATTACCTGTGTTGGTGACTATGTATGCCACAGATGTTAATGCAGCACTATGTAAGTGCCGGGGTGCTCTTTTCTCAGCCAGTTCACATGAAGCATTTGTTTTGTGGGACAGAGACTAAGCTATTAAGTCTAAAAGGCCGAAGCAGCCTTCAAACGCAGGGCCAGCTCAGGACTTTCTGTATCTGATCCTGATGCCAGGAGCACTACAGAGGGTGCTTAAGGCATATCTAAGTAGCTCTGGACCACAACAACCACATCTGGCTAGTACTGAACCCAAGTTTAAAACTCCAGGACTGAATTGGTGACAACCCTAGACAACAGATGCACAACGCTCCTGCACTCTGAAAAGGGTTATTTAATTTGAATAGAGTCAACTTGTATCCAATAGTGCATGCAATATATTCACCCTCCTGAATCCCTGAGCTCTTGGATGTGCAGTGTACACACATTAAATCGCTTTATCATGCTGACTCAGTATAGCTGAGCAACTCTGCAGATCATTCCTCAATACCCATATAATATAAGATATCCCAGCCCTTCCCATTAATTGAGCTAACAAGCAGTTATTGCATACAATCTTCTAATTATAACAAGAATAAATAAAGGACACATGAGTTTCTTATCAACATATTGATGCTAAGAATCAGAGCTAGTGCCTATGGCTATTGGGAAACAAGCAAGAAAGAGGCCATAATTCACATGGTGGACAGAAGATTGAGAAAATTTGTGATTTACACCAGAAGTAGTAAGTTTCTTGAGTAACCAAGAAAATGAACTAGTTTTGTGCTTGTATTAGCAATACAGTCAACATACAGCATAAGGAACATCTGCATATTCTGCAATACTTCACTTCCACAAAATGTATGCTGAATTCACCAGTAAAATAATTCAATTTAAAAGAATTGTTTGAATTTATACTTAAAACCAGACCAACAGTTTTGTATAACTTGCAGAACTTTCTGTGCTTGGCAGAGGTGGGGGGGCACATAAGGGGGACAGCGGGAATCACGGTGTAAATTGCTTGGCAATATGATGATATTTTACAAAGAGATAAAACAGTATCAACACAAGTGCGACAGGCAAAAGAACGATCTTGGGAAGATTCCATAGTTTTAGAAAGGTGGTTTTAAAAAAGAGCTGCTTCACAAAAATCAATACACTTTCCCCATAGGTTCATGATGTAAAATTCTATAATCAAGGCTTGTAGATTTGTAATTATGGTATGTCAGCCACATTTAAACAGGAGTGTTAAAAGATTGTTAAAGTTAAACTAACACAATTGCAATGTGAATTGTCTTAGTCTCATTCTAATCTACTGGTGTCACTTCCACTTAATCAGATGGAAACTATGGGCAAATGTCAGTGCTATTTTCACATGACCCAACTTACTTTGTTTGCAGTAGTTTTTCTAAATCTAAAATGAGAATAAGATCTTTTTAGAAGGTTTTTTTTCCCTATCAATTCCCTCACTATCCAGCAGGTTGTCTGAGTTTGGATTTACTGACAGTAAAACTATTTTGAAGTGATTAAACCAGAATTATTGCTTGTTAGGACAGACATAGACCACAAATACAGCAAACGTTATTATTCATGCTCAAAGCTACTTTTTTTGACAAACTAATGAAAGTATGCAATCACCAACAGCCTGGCTATTAGATTTGTCAAAAACAGCAAAAGGTTCTCCCCATTCCTAGTTTAAGTTTCTTTCACTGATACATAGCAATGTAAGAAACATGAAGGGAAGTAAAGTACCCATGACCTACAATACAGTCTCAAGAGGTGTACACAAAGAATTGATGATATACAGCTAAAAAAAATCCCAAAGCAGAACAGCTGCTTTGTTCTTAGTTTGAAAAAAAGTGACGAGAGAAAAGAATGTGCTACAGCAGATTATTAAAAAAAGACAAATGAAATGTTAAAAAAGTTCAATCCATCCTAATGGTTCTTGACCCTTATCTTTTTTTATATGCTCTTATAACCTGAGCATTGAACGTGCTTGAAAATCAGTATTACAGGTGAAATTCAATGTACTTTTCTAAACTGCAAATGCAGAAAAAAATAAGGAAAATTAATTGAAGTGTTAAGTCAGTCACTTTATGGCACGTGTAATAAGCCTCTACGTGAATCTTCTCACACATGAGGAATAAATACCTATATAGTTGTTCTAGTCCAAAGTAAGAGGACAATGTTAATGTTCCCAGGTTGACTTAAGTCAGATGCCTGCCCACTGTAGCAGAGAGTACATAACTAAGCTTCTAGTTGGAGAAGGAAGGGTGGAGTGGAGCAGAGCCATACCTCTTCTTGTATCTGTGTGCAAGCAGCACAGAAGCAGGAGCTGCTGCTGTATCGTCAACCCTGCAGGGAGTGTAAGATAAAATTCCTTTTCTCCCCACCCCCCCCTTTTTTTTTTTTAGTTACCTTTACTTACAGTACACCAGCTGCTGCAAAGTAACTGTAGATGTGCATATTGTTACCACACAACAAACGCAAGCTAAGTCTACTTGCTTATTCACACAGCCATTCTTCAAAAGCAAATATGAATCCTGTTGACTGCACTTGTACCAATTCCTCAAATGTTTTCATCCCTTTCTTTGTACTAGCCCTGAAACATGTACATTTGTGTGGTGAACTGGTCCAGGCAGGCCTCAAAAGCCCCCCCCCAACCCAAAACCATTATTTTGAAGTAAATCCTAGTTATTTTTCAGTGGATCAGTTCTCTGAAATATACAGATGGGTGGCCACCTAAGTCCTTGTGCAGGACACAAAGGAGGAGGCTGTAACGCAGCCCCTCAGATTTAGATTAGTTTAAACCATTATAGACCAACAACAAGTCTTCTCCTGTCACAAGCAGCAATTGTTTCCACTCGGAGGAATGCCACCTACACAGTACCCCTGAAACATACCGTAACTTATTAAGCATTGTTTTAAGAGGCCACAGGATTTTTATTCACAAAATAGTTCTCGGGAATAGTCAGACTTTGTCTGGACTTGTCGTGGCCAGCCTAGAACTTTTTTAATTTGTTTAACTGTAACTGCTATTATGACGAGGTGACAATTACCTGCTTTGTTTTAATTTTTGCTCAGCTTTGTACGATCATGTGGTATAACACTATTATATTGATTTTTGTTACTAACAAAATGAGCTATCTCTGACTTAGAATAAAAAAAAAGCAGCATAAAAGATCAGATCTGATGAGAGAAGGAGCATGGGATGATAACAGAGCTCTTGAAAACACAGGTACAGTAAGGTGCTGAAATGCCCCAATCCTATAAGCAAATCACCAATAGTCAAATATTGGTCAAAGGAATGCAACCCTGAAAGATGGCTAAAACCCGTTTTAGGATAACAAAGAAAAATTATTCAACACATGTAAGACACCATATACAGTAGATTCAGGTAAAATGTGGAGTGCAAAGCAATGAAGAAAAATTAAGATGTGGATTTTTTAATATGCATTTCTAAATGCAGACTCTGAGAATTACAAAACAATCAACATCATACTCATCTCAACAAAAGATTTGGGATGCTGATGACTTGCTTGAATTTGTCCCCTCCCCACTACCAAATTGAGCCAGTGGCCTTAGGACCCAGACGGGCAGCATAAAGATACCCCTAACATCAGGAAAAGGGTGCTACTAGGAACAAAGTAGAAACATTAGAAACTTTGTGTATGTTAATTTTGACTGTATATAAGTTGAACTGTGTTAGTATCACTGTAACTGCACTAATATCCACTGGAATTTAAGCAACCTGTTCTGTAACTTGGATGCAACGAGCCTGTAACAAAAAAACAGCATCATGATTTCCATAAACCAAGCAGAAGAGCCACACTAAAGAGTAAAGAAATTGCTCACACAGGACAACAAACACTACTACATTTTAATCTCTTGTTCTCAGCTCTCTCAGACTCACTTAAACTGCAGAAGCAGAGAAATGGAGAAAAAGAACATGCAAGCTAATCTTAGAGATAGAAGCACTACAGACAGTGGCATACAGACACTGAGCTAGCTCCACATGCAATTATCTGCATAAGTATGTTGGCATCATTAGGCCACTTCCAGGTCCAAGGGGACATAGCCACATGGTACAGCATTCACCATGTGAACATGCAGGCCTGCACCAGCTCTGCTGGGGTCTTATTGCCTAGTAAAGACTTTCTCCTCACTGTTTCCTAATCTATGAACATAAAAAAAAAAAGCTTGCTCAGGTAACTTTTGTGATCATTTGTCATTAAGCAATGGTCACCTGAAATGGTATTCAGTATTACCACACAGCTCTCTCAGTAAAACTATCAAACAGCAGCAATAAGCCAGTAGTGAAACTTCTATAAATTGCAAATTCTACGAAAGAAAAACAGTGTCTTATTAGATACAACAGCTTTCTCAAAAGTCTCTAGACAAGTAAGGTGTACTGTCAGCTAGCAAAAAGAATCCACAGACTGAAAAAAATGTTAATCTAAGTAATGCTAGTTTCCCCAGACCTCAGAATATTTTGTCTATAATAACTGGCACAAAACACCATCCACTTTACAATGTACAGAGGACATTTACAATGTTCCTGTCCAGCGAAGCCAGTAACCATAACACAGATTGTGAAAGGGACCCAAACCAAAAGGCAGTCACCAAGCCACTAAAGCTTTCTAGCTCAAAAGTAACACACAGGTTCATGATTTGCATGCCCTGCACAGTGACGGGGAACAGGACCTTACAATCATATAATCCATTTCTTGCTTGAGGCTGTACTTGAGAACTGCTTCCCATCTGGAGCCTAGGAACTCAAAGGTGCCTTTATCTAGCATAAACAGAGTGACAAAGCTGTATCCATTTTACTTTTCTAGTCTTCCAAGTCCAACCTTTTAAAACCAATCAGGTATTAGAAAATGTGCCCATCTTACTTAGTCTTTTACTAACTACTTTTAGTAACTGAAATTAGGTAAGTCGCAATACAAGGTTCATTGCATGGAACTGTACTATTTAGCATCCTGAACCGGCGCACGTACTAATTCCTGCCTCTGCCTGAGTCAGCGCAGTCTTTGTAGGGTGTAGCCTTAACAAACCCCACTGTGACCAAACATTTAACGCCAAAGCCTTGTGTTTACAGTGATAACACGAGGGATGCGGGCAGATAAACCGCAGCTTTTCTTAAAAATTAAGACCGTGTTAAAACTAGGCCAAATCGAGACTCAGGTGATGAATTTACCATCGGCTTTGCGGCGTGAACCTTCGAATCAGAAACAACCCATTCAACAGTTGTTTTGGTGAAATAGGTGAGACGTCATGCCTCGGCAAGGTATCCGAAGAGACCGCCCTGCACACTGACGGGGCAGCGTGACTCCCCTCGGCTCTCAGAATCACTAACGACACAGAACGACAGACACCCACCCACCCCCCCGCCGCCTCAACTGTCGTCTCGGGAAAGAAAGGCCTGTTCCTGAGGGCGGTGCGCGAGGGGAAGAAGCCGGCGGCCACGGCACAACTTGTGCCAGGGCCGCCCGCCGGCACACCCCGGCAGCCCAGCACACCGCGACAGCACCGCCACCCACTCCCCGGCCCCGCAGTAGGCACGGCCGGCAAGGCACGAAGCGTCTCCGGCAGCTCCTCCGCCCGGCCCGGCGAAGCCCCCGAAGGCCGCGGCCGAGCCCGCCGCCCGGCCGAGCCCGCCGCCCGGCCGAGCCCACTCTCCGCTGGCCCCCTCGGGACGCCCCTCGGCCTCCCCAAACGCCTCCCAGCGACGGCCGCGGCGCCCTCCCCCGCCCCGCGCGCACTCACCGCCTCACGACGCCGGTCTTGATCTTGATCTGCCTCAAGCGCGGCTCGGCCATGGCAGGGCTGGCGGGGGGAGCGGCGCGGGTGGGGGGGGGCAGGTTCGGAGGGGACGTCGCTGCGCCGCAACTGCGCTACGCGACGCCGCGCATGCGCCACGGCGCCAGCCTGGGCGGCACCACCAGGGCGGGGGCGGGGCTCCCCGCTTCCCCCCGCGCCCGACCCGGTGGAGTCGTCCGGGCTACAGTGTGGCGCCGTCCCCATAGCGACCAGCGCGGCCGGGCCGGGCCGGGCGCGGAGCGGAGCGGCGCGGCCTTCGCGGGCCTGCGGCGCCCCTCGAGCCGCCAGGTGTCTTTCACCGTTTGTTCACAAGCACGCACGCAAAAAAAAAAAGTGCGAATCCACCCACAGATGCAGCAACGGGCGTTTTTCTGAGGTAGTGTGACTGGTGCCGTGATGGTGTCAGGGGGAGGGGAGTGAAGGGTACCCCCTGCTCCCGACCCCTGGCCGCGTAGTTAGCGTAGAGTCATAGCGTGGTTTGGGTTGGAAGGGATATTGAAGATCACCTAGTTCCAACCCCCTCCGCCAGGGCAGGGGCACCTTCCACTGGAGCAGGTTGCTCAAAGCCCCATCCAGCCTGGCCTTGAACACTGCCAGGGATGGGGCATCCACAAGCACTCTGGACAACCTGTTCCAGTGCCTCGCCACCCTCACACTGAAGAACTTCTTCCTTACATCTAATCTAAATCTACCCTCTTCCAGTTTAAAGCCATTAAGCCTTGTCCTATTAGCGTAACTAACACCATTCTGTAAGGCAAGCAGCCATTCCCTGGGACCGAGTGGGTCACGTACTCGTTCCCTTTCCCCTCTTTATCAGGCCCTGAAGGTCCTGTCACCAAGAAGACAAACCAAACAGATTTCTTCTACCCCTCCCTACCGCCCTCAAGGTTCCTGGGCACCAGACTGGTTACTCCCTTCCTTGCAGGCCTTCAAGGTCCCAAGCACCCGGCCAACCCGGTGGTGTTGATGACCCTGCCACAGAACAGGGAAGCGTAACAGCACCCAGAGCACTGTGTGTAAAACCAAGCAGTTACAAGTCCTAAGGGGAAACTTGGGACCAGGACTGCTGCTGGACAGTGAGACCAGGACCCCCCAGTGGCCAGGGACACGTCCACCATCGTCTGCTTCCTCTGAGGATGGACAGAGTGACTCGTATTCTTTTATATGATTTTTGACTCTAGGTTATGATTGTTATGTTGATAGAGAGAACTATGTATTAAGATCCAACCTGATCTGCAAACAGTGCAGGTGATTTATAACACAACTTAACTTAAGGTTTCTAAATTTTGTATTATATACTACTTACAAATTGTACTGCACTGATTCTGCTTGTAGAAATCCTCTGCCATTCTAATCATAAATTATGATTTTCTAATCATAAAATCCTGTTAAGAAAATAAAGCTTTAATTGTACCTACAACTTAGTGCCATATCACTCTGCCAAGGATCTCTGAAAGAACCTCTCTGTCCCCTCAGTCTCAGGTGACTGGTAGAAACAAATAAAGAGGCAACATTAGCACTGTCAGCTCAGTCCTAGAGTTATAAGTGGCTGACAGTTCAAGAGCTGTTTTCCTTCATGATTATATTTAGTTGAGGCTAACCATTTAAGGGGTCAAATTGTTGAAAAAAAACCCCTTTGAGCCTGTGTTTGAAAAACTTCCCTACATACTGCATTTAAATCAATAAGAAAGAAAAAAAAATTGCTTCAATGAATAAATAAGAAAGATAAATGTAGTTGCAATGGAGTATAGTTCAGGATGGTCTGCAGAGGCCTTGGGTTCTTTCCACGTCCTTTTGCTGTGTGTTAATTGCTTGCCCTGACTCTCAACAATGCCAGTGACCAGTATCTCTTGAGAAAAACTGGCTACAAGATAGGATGTCATGTTGCTTTTGGTGACGTGCCAGTCACCAGCAGTAGCCAGCAGCTGTGGGAGTGTGGCTGGCACCATCGGGCCCCATTCAGACATGGCATAGGGAGGGCCAAGATCACCCAAGTCCACGGAGTTGTGTTATCTGCAGAGCTTGATAAACATGACCCCATGTACAGAGCTCAGCAAGCCTTCCTGGAGACCTGTGAGCTGGGCCAGCCCAAACACAGCCTTGGCTTGGCAGGTTGTCTCGGCGGGAAGACACAGGTCTCAAAATAAACAGCCTGCATAACCCCATGAACGACTATGACCTGGAGACAAGTTCACAGATATAATATGTATTTGATATGCAAACCTGCCATCACCCACACAGGAGGAGGAGGAAGGAGAGCAGCATTCTGTCAGGCACAAGGGAAAACACAGCTGCTTAGTTCAACAGAATCTCAGATCTCATTAATCTGGCTTTAGAAAGCTGTATCAAGTCATGCTGGGCCTGAAGCTGTTCTAAACAATTCCAAGGCAGCACAATTACACTACATATGCTTTGAAAATACAGACTGCTGCATGGAAAGCTGCATTACCACCGTGCTCCTACACATCAATTACTTTTTAAAAAATAGTCTTAGGTGTCATCCCTATATTTGACATAGTTCTTTCATAAGTGAGAAGGCCAACAACAAATAACAGTACAAAAATAAAAATTGCCTAGAAGCAGCAATATTAAGAAAAGTAACTCATGTTTCCAACTGCTACAAATGTTGTATTTCTTGCCCTGAAGCATTAACATGCATCACTAACAGTGGTTAGGCTCAGGTACTGAATTTTAGAAGTAGAAAGCAATTATTTTCTTACAGCTAATTCAGATAACTAAACAGATGATAATATACCAAATTGAGTTTGTATTTAAGCACATATGATAACTTGAAAAAAGTG
Source organism: Astur gentilis (assembly GCF_929443795.1). NCBI lineage: Eukaryota > Metazoa > Chordata > Aves > Accipitriformes > Accipitridae > Astur > Astur gentilis. The sequence continues at coordinate 62,074,235 of NC_064919.1, forward strand.
TTACTGGTGGATGCTGAAGTATATTGTAAAATGTGTCTGAAAGCATGACCTACTTCATTATTAATACATGTTTGTATTAGTACCTGAAAATTATAAATTAACACTTTAAAAAATAGTAATTTTATTTCTAAGGGTCTGGATATCTGGATATTCAGGAAAGTATGAATAATGCTTTCCAGGACAGACACTCCTTTTTTAATTAAAGGGGGGTTTTATTTTTTCCAGAACTCCTTTGAAACAATTTCTAGCCTAATCAGTCATGGTATGTTTCCATGTGAATTAGTGACATTACACCAGAGTTGAATGCACTCTGTCATGAAGACTATGAATCCTATTGTATCTTTTGGGTGGTACAGAAACTGTCAATTCTTCAATGAATTTTGGCACCATTCTGCTTGTGTTGCATCTGGCTGAAGGTTTTCCGTAAGATCTATTAGCCCTAAGTCATTATGTGCACACTGTTGCATAGAGGCAGGTGCCTAAACATAATTTGCTGATGTTCCTAGCTATGCTGACATATGGAGCAAGTCATTCGGTACGCAGGACTCTTACACATATCTTTACATATTCCCCTGTATTGCTCCTTCCCAGCATCTCACATGTAAATCTGCAGCTTCTGTGAATATGACTTCCTCTCCTCTGACCAGTGTCATCTGGTCATCTCAGCTTTCATTTGGCTCCACATAAGGAATATTTCCAAGGCAGTTTGTTACATGTTTTGCACAAATTCATTTGAGTGCGGGTAATTGTCACTGACAATATACTATGCCTTCTGTCTGAAAAATCTTGTTTATTTCTTCTGGATAAGAGCACATGTAATGATTACTGCTCATCCCCATTTTGCTTAAGAATGAAGGACTGGAAGCAGCTAATCAGCCTGATGAGCTCAGATCTCTGCACACATAAACAACTATGTAATAGACGTTTAATCTGAAATGTTCACAGTGCACCCAATTCACATGCGAGGGAACACACCAGGCTGCAAAGCACTTCCTACAACTCATAACATTCTCTGTGAAAGACCAGCTTAAGAAGTTAATGCCACACTTAGCTTTGTCACAACAAAAGAGCAGACAGACTCAAAAGCATTGCAGTATGCCAGCAGTCTCTCTGATATTAGCAATTCCTAGTTAATGTGCCTCTCAGTTAAAGACTACCCTTAATAAACACACAACTTCTAAGCTGTGCAAATAGTAAGTCTCATTAATTCCATACTCTCGTAGTATCCCTTCCTCCCTTTTAAATTCGTCTCCTTGGCTTTTGTAAGGGAGTTTCTGAAATAACTGGGCTGTTGCAGCGGACCTGTTTCGTGTTGTACCACTAGTTCATTTGGACTCTAGAGCCAACAGGTTTGTCAGGTGACATAGTTCAAATTAGAGGTATTATGCCATTTCCACCTATGCTGCTGAGGTCAGAGCATACCTTGCAGAAGGAGGTGCAGTCACCTCTAAAGTCCACTAAACTCCAGTGGCAGTTTCCATCATCTTGTCCATTACCAGTTGGTTTAGACAGCTTGAAAAACCCGTGGCCATAGCCATGCCAAATGTATATTTGCTTCAGCTGAGGACTGAGACCGTTACTTTAATAAGTAAATGCTCAATGAGCTTTATACTATTTTGTTTATCCATCAAAACCATCTGTGCAGTTTGAATATAATTTTGTTTTCATTTATGATAAAACAAAATGTGGAAATTATTTAGTCTTCAGATTTTATCTTTTTTGTAGGAAAAGCAAATTTCAGCCAGCCTCCCTAAAGGGTACTACATAAATAAGATCAGATTTTGAATAAAACTTAGTAGTATCTCCTTAATTTTTTTATCTGTTCAGTAGATAAAATTAACCTCTGCACAGCTGGCCAGCACAAAGCTAGGCACCATCTAAGTGCACGAGAATGAATTTCCCTGGCTGTGAGCATACAACATAGTATCAGTATTCCTTGTAGTGTAGAACTCTTGACCCACTTTCTTACCAAGTGATCATCACCAGTCAAAATGATCTTCCACAAATATCCCACCCTCCCCAAAATGCTTAGAGAATTGTTCGATGCTACAAATACAGGAAAGTAGGACAAGCCATGGGACAGGACAAGGATAAAATGGGTGCTGCTGCAGAGTCTGCGAGGTACCTACTACACATGGTGAATCAAGTGGGAGCTGTGTTTTGTTACAGGAGAGGCTCAATTATGTTGGGAAATTAGGTAAGGGATGAAGGAGACACTAGGCAGAAGCTGAAAAGAATCAGGGGCAAAGTCCATTCACGTTTCTGCCTTTGTACCTTCTCCAGACACCACCGGGACAGATTCTGATTTCATATATGCTTCTGTGAAAAGAAAGTAGCCCACTGGGATATGGTGGTATAAAATCAGAAGGAAACCTACTCATCTTCAGCAAAGTTATAGTGACAGTACAATTTACCCTGGGTAGAGAAGGCAGCAATGGTGATTCCTCAAATATTACACTGCTGGGGAGCACAGGTTACAAAACAGCCCTCTCATACAGTTTTGAGGGTTAAACTGTGCCTGTAATAAATGCTAAGCTACGATTCCAACCATTTTAGCTAACTCAAGGCTTTTTTAAAAGCAGTTTTTCCCAGCTCAGACCAACCATTAGGTGAAGAGCTGGAAGTAGTGAGAGAAAAAGGGATTTATGTGCGTGCATCAAAAGGAGAATATATCCCTTTGCGAATGATTTCCATGGGTGCCCTACCTACAAATGAAGAGATATGTGATATAACAATTCATTGTTCTGACACACATTACAATCATGATGTGCAGTTTTTAATGCATCGTGTTACATTAAGCTTAGCCCATGGTCTAACACCATGTAACATAAATTTCTGTGAAGGGAGTAACATAACACGATACTGTCTTTTAAAAGACACACACGATTTTTTCAGATCACCTACTTTTTATCCATGAATGCCCAATCCAAAAATCAAGGTGGCAGATGAAAGTGGAGTGAATGAGTATCCACAAACCAGAGTATTTATCTTGTGTGGTTTTTCTCATTGCTACCTGTAGTCAATGACTCCAGTCAATTTTTATGTTGTAATGCATGAGCAAAGTTGATGGACATATTTTTTTGTCACCCCCAGTTAGATTTTATTCAGGGTCAATCAAGGGAGACCTGACAGCCGTTAAGACTGTAAAACATACTGAGAATCCTCACAAGTGTTTATTTCTCAATAGAGAGAGGGGCTTTGATTATGAACTGTCGCTAACCTTATTTTGGCTGCTCTCTTTTTTTCCTACCCTGGAGGCAGATTTTCTGTTTTAATTGATAGTTTATTTTAAAATAGAAATATCAATTTAAGTGATTCTCATTGGAATGAAATAAAATGAATTATTGATTTGACAATAACTGGATATAATAAAAATCTCCAGTGAAAGATCAAATTCAAATCTGAAGTTTAAAGAACTCACAGAATAAAGCTGCATGTGATCAGCCTCTTTGGAAAAAAAAAGAGGTATATTTATATAGAGATTTTCATATATTTACATATACCTATGCATTTGCTTATTTATCTCCCCCCAAGTCATTACAAAGATTCAGGATTTTTTAAGGCTTTTTATATAAATGTCTGCTTAATTGCTGAGTTATTAACTTCATTTTTAATTCAGTCCTTTCTGTGGTACAATACAGAGCAAAACCGTGAAACTCATAGACATCAACTGACATCTGTGTGGGTTTGACTGATCACATGCTTCAGTGCAAAGTTTAAATATCAGCAAAGGGGATTCCTCCTTTTTTGGCCACATCCGAAAACTGCAATTCTTACCAGAGACTGAACACTCAGGACAATATTCTCCAGTGAAGAAACAATCTTTGCCAGTGCTTAGCAGACAGGAACATGTTGGTAGCACACAAAGGTGGAGGACTGCAAAGTAGCTGGCACCAAATAGGCAGATCATGCTAATATCCCTTATGGTGCTGCATGCGATGTTCTGAAAGCTTCTCATGAGTCAATAAAGAAGGAGGATAGTATCTGTAGACTGTAGCATCAAAATGAAGCAGTATTTAGAAAGTCTGAGGGAGGTAAAAAATGTATGCTTTTAATAGGACAGCAATCTTTATTGACAGAGATAAACATACTGTCAAGATATAGCTTAACACCGTAAAGCAACTGGCACAAAATCACACTATGTTGTGATTAATGTTTAGCACTGTACGGTGTCAGTTTAGCACACTTTAAATAGTTTGGAAATTGGTGTGTTGTAATTGGGTAATTATTATAATGTAGGAACTTTTGGTGAGTTCTTGCAGGAATCTATTCACCAGGCCTAAGCTGTTCAATATATTTATTAATCACCTGAGAGGAAATGTAAAATAATTGCTAGTAAAGCCTGCTGCTGGCACAAATGTTGTTGACATTGTAAGTAATAAGAACAGATTAGTTCTGTAAACCAATTTGGATTGCTGGATGAAATAAACTAATTCAAAATATATAATTTCAACACTGGAAGAGTCAGGGTCATACACGTAGGAGCAAAGAATATAAGTCACGCTTGCAGAGTGAAAAACTGTGACTTGGAAACCAGGAACCCCAGAAATGGACTGTTGGGTTGTGATGGCTAACCAGCTGAACATGAGCCCAGCTATAATGCCATGGCTGACAGAGAGCAGGTGTCATGCATTAATATACTGACATGTCAGTACTATGTAGGAGGCTTAATATCTAGAAATGCCAAAAGACTGAGGTTCTGGCTGGAATCACATGCCCATTTCTACACTTTAAAATGGCAAAAAAGCTTGTAAGGCTCCGAATAAATCTATGGGAGCAATACAGTACCTGGAAAACATACTCCACGCAGCAAGGCACAAGGAGCTAAGGGTATTTAGTCAGCAAAGAAAAGAAGGGATTTGGTCAGTCTGTAATCTACATAGAGAAGGAATTTCTGATAGCAGCAGGTTCACGACCCACCAGAAATAATGAGCAGTAGGATACAAAAGCAAGCTCAAACTAGGCAAAATCAGGATTGAATTAAGGGGCCAAATTTTAAGTACTGAGGAATTAACTACTGGGAAAACTACCAATGGGTAAGGGAGATGGAGGTGTTCAAGACTGGATACTTTTCTGTAAAATATGCTTTGGCTTAACTGCACATTATGGCTCAGTGTAGAAATTAGCAGGTGAAATCCATGAGGGGTCTTAGGCCAGACAATTTTAGTAATTCCCTCTATCCCTAAAAGTCTGCTTGTCAAAACACAGCAACTAAACTGAGGAACCAGACTCAGCTGCAAGATCCAAAATCCACCCATTGAAAACAAACTTAAGACTGAAGACCTGCTCCTAGATTATTAAGTTTTTTATGGAGAAGGAAGGTGAGATAGAGGTCTGTTTACTTTTCTATTACATCCAGTGCATTGAGGTGCAGAAGATGCTAGGAACAATTACAATAAAATGTCACACCGTAATTATTATAACAATACGGATTTAGCTAAAATTAGCCTGATCAAACCAGTTTAATGGAATTTTCATAATTCTAATCTTCAGTGAGGAATGAAAACCTTTCTATTTTCAGAAATAGAATTTATTATTTTTAATATATATAAAATATATTATACAAAGCTCTCAAGGTACATACTCAAGCAATCATTCCTAATCCAGCTGAAGACACGAGCATAACAGGGAACTAAGCCCTTGAAATATCAGGTACACCTGAATTGTACTTTAGTAGCAAGCCTCATCTTGCTTAAATTAAGATTAGTCAGGATTAGGTGTCTAGTCTGTGCCTATTATTCTTCTTTTACAATAAAGGGAAACAGACATCTGTAGAGTTCAGTTCATGCTGTATGAGTTGGGTATCTAAAACTGTTTGGATGATTCGTCATCTCACATGACTGAAATTAGTTGAGATTAATCCACACTAAATGCTTAAATTGAAAAGGTTACACACCCCCAGCTCAACTCTCTTTTAATCCTGGAGGTGTTTAAAGTTTGTAGGCATTACATTTCCAACACTGACAATGGGGAAAATTCCTCTAAGCATGCAGAGAAACACCTCAGCACCGACCGTACACAGCATGCCACACTTGTGACTAGTTTAGAAATCGCAGCAAGGTTTTCTGTCCCTTCATCATCTTTGGAGTGATTATTTGCTGCTGTTTTTACTCTGCATCTTAACCAAACCTGCTCTGGATTTAGAAGAATGTGGGTCAATGCAAATTTTTTCCTGCCAGGAAACCATCCGCAGTGGGAGCACAGAAAATATTAGGCATGGAAAAAAACTCTTTTTCTCCTGTTAGTGCTGCTTCACGTTTCCTGTAATAATTCCATATGATTGAAGCTGAGAGAGGAAGAAGAGTAACAATGCAGCCAAGTGGCTATGTCACCTTCCTGTGGGAAAATATTTGTATGCAAAATTATAAAACCTCATCAGGTGGATTAGGGAGGGCTTGCATCTCAGAAAGTCCCCACTTACCTGGTCATATGGACTCTGTCTTAAGAGATCTTCCCTGGCAGAAGAAGGAATTCAAGCAAGGTGAAAGCTCGAACCACTGACCTACTGGGTAAAGCAGCTGCACTAATGCATTTAGGCTTTTAAAGAAAAGGTGTAGCTGTCTGAATCCATTAGAGATTTCAGGCAGGGTATCTTGAATATAAGAAAGCACCTGAAAGTACATCAGAGAAGGCACTGAAAGGCCAGATTTGAGACAGTAGGTATGGTTTTCACACTGACACTTTCTGCAGTGCCCCGCTTAGATTCTGGTTAGAGAAATTTAATGCCCCAGTGACTGTACCAGCAGCCCAGTGTGGTTGCTGGGAATTTCTAGAGGTGCTCAGAAGTTAGACTAAACATAGATGTTTATACTTAATTAAAAAATCTAGTCAAATTAAATGCATTAAAAACAAAACTGAAATCAGATGTAAACCACTGACAACCTCTATTAAAGCTTAGATTTTTCTCAGCATTATTTCAGTATATTAGAAAGATTCTCCTACTCAGTGGCTCAAACAAAGCTACTTGGGGAATTAGTACAAAAGCATTAAATTTTTAAGGTCAGCATGGACTTTATCAAAATAATGATTAGGTCTTCAAATCCAGAAATGTATTACTTTTTCTGTCTTTACTGTGACGCTGATATTGTTTTTTGCACTTGTTAAAAAGTTTTGCTCTACAGAAAAACCTCTGTTTTCTTTGGTGTTTGTTTTAACTGTGAACTAGCAGGTACAGCAAATATTTTTGTCATTTAATTAGCATTGCTCAGGTAAAATTCAGAAATGGATTGAAGGCTGAAAATACAGGAATTGTTTTCTAGTCTATGAATTAAAAAATTGGAGAAGATAACACAGACAAAACCCTCATGGTAAGAGGTCAGATTTCTAAAGATATTTTGGTGCCTGGAGATGGAGACAGATGACCAGTGGGAGTTTCAAAATCCCTCCTACAAATTAGATGTCTAACTCCTATTGACTTCAGGGGAAATGAGGCACTAGCCCCTATAGGCACTTCCGATAATCTCACTAGCCATTTATCTGCATGTTAAACATCTAAGTATTAGCTCCTGGAGACAGGAAATAATCTCTCAGTTCACTAAATAATGTGTCCACTTTGTTCACTGAGTAATCTGGCCAGTTTTAAAAAAGATTCCTTTTCATAAGGAAAAAAAGCAATGCCATACATTTAAGACAGTTAAATACAATTAATTAAACCTGGTTTACACATTTAAATCGGTTTTTAATTTCCACCCCAATGCATTTTGATACAAACCCTGAATAAAACCACCGTTTAGAGAAGTCTTTTGCTATTTTCTGCGATAATATGAATGTAAAATGTAAGCATCTGAAAAATTACAATAATTCTCACACTCTCACTGTGTATATTTATATGATAAAGTGAAAAATATATTGGAATGTATCAAATATACATTGCAAGTCTGGTTGCAAATCAGCTTGTGTTAATTATTATACCAGTCAGTGAGAACTAAGTTAATTACCAAGTTCAAATGTGAAGCAAAAATAAAACAAGCTGTTAAATCAAGGTTTCATTCTCACTGTTTTTAAACCTGATTGAAATTGGAAGCTTAAATTACTATAAGCAGGTAAAGACTAACAAAGATCTGGAAGATACAGCCCTGTGAAATACAGTCACAGTCTCTTAAATCTGTTCTTTCCAGAATCACAAGAAACATTGCACCTTGTTCTCCCATTTATTGACCCAGATCTATGAAGATTTCTGTGCCTTAATGCAAACATAACACGATATAAGTGACCTGTTCTCTGAGTTTATCATTACCCTCAGCTCTGTTGCCAGCAGATCACAGGTAACATTTGCCTGTAATAACCCCTAATATTCAGAGCTTTTTCTTTTCTGCATAACACTTCCCAAGTAACAGCTGGGCCCTCTGAATGCTTGAGTTTAATTCCTTGATTTTCAGAACTCTCAACTTATTCCCCCTCTGTGTCTATCTGGCAAATGAAATGCTCAGCTGTTAGAAAAGGGAATAACATAGCCCAAATCTTGTACTGTCAAGTTGAAAAGGGCATATACATGATGCAGCTTGTATATATTAACCCTATGGTCTGCAAATGCTTTGCTTAAAATGTGCAGGGAATGAAGTAGATCAAATCAGAATGCAGAATAATTGATGAAAAATAACATCCTCTTCTTTTCACTGACACTCAGGCCAAAATGTTTTATCTCTTTGTTTTCGAAATCTTCCTGCATCTTGATAAGAAAGCTAGGAGGGGCAGGCAGGGAGCTAAATTTTCTTATTGAGTGCATGAATAATGAGACTTGTGTGCATAACTTTTTTGCACCACTTGGAAAATTGCCTCCTACTGCATTTCTTTGAGGCTGGAAGAATAACCTTTATACCTCTAAGGGTTATAAAAGGCCTAAGTAAACATTTAATGATATGGAAACAATAATGTGACACCATTCCAGTAAATACAGCTTTGTGCTGTGCAGCTTGTTTTACAATAATGGTGTTACTTAGTCATTTATTGGTCTTGTGAGCAGCTGGGAAGAAAGGCAAAAAAAAAAAAAAAAAACCCAAACAAAACCAAACAGGTGCACTTAGGGGAACTGCCTTGTCTGAGAGTTGAGAAATACACTCAGTTTTACTATACAAGCATATAGCTGAATATGGCAAGGTTTGCTTGGCTTGAGCTTCTCCATACAAGCTTTGGTTTGGTGTATAAATGCACGAGTGTTTCTTTACCTAAACCATTTCATTAGAACCAGTGGCTGACTCTGGCATTTGCTAATTTGTTTTATTTATTAAGTCCTTGATCAGCCCCCTTTGCCCTCCAGCAATGCCTTTTCCTTCGGCATAGGGGAGACTGTAGGTCACATAAAAGCCCTTTTGGCTTTCTCTCTATCTTAACAGAAGAGCAAGGGGGACCTTAAAGCTGTCCTCACTGGCCAGGGTATCCACGGCCAGCAAAGAGCTGCTGGATTCTTGGCACCTTCTATTAATTCTCATTTTAATTTGGTGTTGCATCACCACAGGAGTCGAGGTAGGAGACCCCAGAAAGGCCTAGCCAAATTCCTGAGAGTTTGAAATATCTGAAGGAAGAAAGGGAGGACTGAATCTGTCCTGTGCACAAACACAAGGCAGAGCAAAGCTTGAGCTGCGTGTCCTCTTCACTACCCAGCAGCCCCCAGCACGATGAAAACAAGGTCCTCTTCTCTGTGGAAGAGCTCTTCATGCATTGGCAACCTTTCCCAAGGTTTCTTACAAGCAGGTTTCGATAACCCTGGCCCCTATGGCTCGTCCATATCACCATAGCAGTGCTGGATGTGAGACGAGCTGGCTCAGGGAAACAGATGGACTTGTACCTCCTGGGGGCTTCCCTGTGGGCTCTTGGGGGGTCTCTGCTTCAAGAACTAGTGTTACTGTCGATACGCCAGTGCTGTATGTACCGAGGGAAGATCTTCCCTCCCTCAGCTCCCAGGCACTGACTGTGGGATGTGGCACAAATGGAACATAATGGTTTCTCACTCATTTTAAGATAAGAGAGCTACAACTCAAATTTTCTCTCCCTTGTCTCGCTGGAGAGCTTATATGTTAAGAGCACTTGTATAAAGTTGCTGGAGTACAAAGTATGTATTATTTATTATTTTCATGCTTGCAACAGTTTGACAGAAGACAAGAGGAGATGACATTTGAAGGGAATATGGGAAAGAGAAGAGGTACATTAAAAGATCATGAGAAACACTTTGTCAGCTAGTTCCTGCCTGTACACTGCCTCGATTAGATGAAATGCATGTGTACATTTATCCCATACAAGAAATAAATGATGGTGATACATGAAGGTTTTACAAGTACAACTTGGAGATAAATTAACTACTCAGAGGTGGTAATGTGAGCAATGATATAAACTATGTGCCTACTGTCACCTGTTTTGTGCCTTCCACTTTTGTTTCATGGAAAATGGCTATTGAAATTTTTTGAAAATATTTTGACAGCAGTTAATTTGGATTTTTTTACCCCTCTACCTGCCCAGCACAAGAGTGCGAATTCAGCCAAAGGGGGAATCAGCTCAGCATCTTATCTGGCTTATAAAAGCTTCCTACCACAGAATAATTATCTTAAGACTTTTTATGATTAGAAACTAATATTATGCCCCTTTGGAAAGAATTTGAAAGAAGGGAAGTGCATGTTGCAGATCACTAAGATAATTTCTCTTAAAAGTATGGGATTCTTCATCTGTTCCATTTTGAGGATCCCCAGGCAGCTAGGTGTCTTTGGGTGAGGGTTCCTTGCAAAAAAAGAGAGAAAAAAGAAATCACTTTGGCAAAGCTTGAGAGGTGGAGAGGTAACAGCAGGCAGGCTACTGGGGACAGATCCTTCTTTGGAGTAAAGTGCTGTAGCTCTCCTGGAGTTATGACAATTTAGACCAGCAAAGAGCTCCCCTTTGAGCTCTATACTTGTCCTTTTGGGAATTAGACTAGACTATTTCAACACATATATTGGAGGAGATGTACAATCTCTGCTTCTATTTATAAAGTGTAAAAAGAGGCAATCTCTTCAAATTGTGGGAGTTTATCTTGAAGTTTATATGATATTCTTTCATAAATTGCTGTTGTAGCAAGAGATTGAAGCCATTTATCAGTAGGTATTGGAGATGTTACAATGATGCATTATGATACATTTAGCTACCAATATTTAGCTATCAATATGATACATTTATCATCAATATCTAGCCAATACTACCAATAATTTAGCAGGAGAGGTTAGATGAAAATACTCTGATGTATCATTAGGGAGACAGAGTGTCTGGAATGAAAGACTCCAGTATCATTTATATTTCTTGTGTTACTGTGTTCCAAAATTGCATCACTGCAGACCAGGGGGATTTTTTAGAGTGTGTCTTCCCTTTACTAGTGTGTGGTTTTACCTCCTTACACAGAAGTCTGCACAGCTCTGAGTCCTCAAATTACAAACATCCAGGTAGCAGATTTTGGCATAGGTGTTTGCAGATGATGAAATTCACAATCTAACTTAGAAGAATGGGATTTGAGCATAAACAGCCTGTTTTATTACTGCTCAACCGCTTGTGTTACTAACTATAGTCACACAAAAGGAGCTAAATGCTGCGGGTTTTCATTTTGGGGTTTTTGTTTGTTTTTACAAAGTAATTTGCAAAAACATCAATAACCATAAAAGCAAGTTAGTAAAGAAATTAGCACCCCAAATCCTGACTATAAAGCACAGGATGGAAAGAGGTGCCCAAACAGAAGTCACAATATATTGGATAAACTGGGCTTGTGAAAGAGGTCATCTAGTCCAACCACTCTGCAATGAGCAGGGACATCTTTAACTAGATCAGGTTGCTCAAAGCCTCATCCAACATGAACGTTTCCAGGAATGGGACATCTGCCCTGCCAAATCCTCTTTCACATTTTTCACAGCATTTCAGCTCACAGGTGAATAGGAAGCTATTAAGGATATCTAGCTATCCATAAACCTATCATTTTGTAACTGAATATTAGATAGCAAAAAGTAGGCAGCTGTGGGAAGAAGTTGCAAATAGCACACCCAAGCTCTGCAAATAAACTCTTCAGTGTAGCAAGGACAGTCACAGGAAGAAATAGCAAGTGAAGTCTCAACACTGTCTACACACGCTGAGACAGCAGCAGGTTACATGGCAGTTGGTCCAGCTGAGGCTCACTGGATACAACAAAAACATTCTTGTTCACATTAATGCTTCTTCCTAATAATCATTCAGAAAACAGCCACTCAAAAAGTTCACACATCAATATGATTGCCAGAAGAGCAACTCTGAAATAGTTTTTCCTATAACACATTTTCAATTAATCATGCTAATGAGAAGAGAAAGTGTTGTCACTAAGTTTATTCAGAGTGCTCCAAAATCCAGGTTTAGCCTGAAAGCCTCTGAGTGCCTCACTTTGATTACATGCAGCTTTATTAATGAACAACGCATTGACAGTAACTTTCTGTGGTGATGAAAAAGCTATTCAGACACACAAGTCTCAAAAAAGACTACAGAAATCTCAGAATGACCTGACAAAACTAGCTGAATAAGCAACGAGAAAGTTGATGAAATAAAACATAAAAGTATAAGGAGGAAGCATCCTTGTATGTAGCTTAGTGAAGTTCCAAACTTGAAAATGGCTGTGCTCGACAAAAGCAGGCAAGGTGTTTGGATGTATCTGAAATTGGATTATAATAAAGCAGAAAATAAAATGTCACCGTATTTTATGGCATTATAAATACTTTACCTTCTCTGGAATACTGTGCTCAGTTCTGCTCACTGAATCTAAAAGACATGTTTGCAGAATTACGCTGTGTCTGTACTGCACCAGACAAAAAAGCGGAAGACAGCCCAGAGTACTCCCCATCAAGCTCCACCTATCCGTGTTGCCATACCTGTAACGTCAAAAGGACAACTCATACGCAAACAGCCTACCTATACAGCCTGCACCTCGGGTACGGAAGACTGGATCAGTTATTTTTCTGCCCGGCCTCAGCCAGATCATACTGCTGTGCTGGGATGTGTGGCAGTGGGCCAGGCTGAGCCCTCTGCGCTCACCACACTGAAGGTGGGATGGGCTGCGGCTGAATCTCACCACGTGCCCTTACCGAAGTCCAATCTTATGTCCAAACAATGGAAGGATAAAGTAGGTTGGACTTGAGCTCAAGGTTGGACGTGGGATCACCATGCAGTATTGGAATGGCCCCAGAAGACCTGGAGAAGGAAAGTCATTAGAAGGGAATGGAGATAGATAGAGGCATGGAAAAACTCACACACAGAGAAAGGCTCAAGGGATCTGGATTTATTTTCTATGGAAAGGGACACCAATAATAGAGGATGTGGTAAAAATATTTAAAATAACAAATAGCCTGTATAAGAAACTTTCCTTTCTGTCTTACAACAGAAGTGAAATGAGAAGGCAGCAGATTCAAAACAGTGAAAGGTTTGTTTTCAGCTGGCAATTAACAAAACAAAGTCACTGGATATCAGTGAAAGCAAGAACAACAGTATTCAGAGGAAAAGTTATCCTCTGCCATGAGAAACAGAATACTCTGTGTTAACGCCAAAGAGTTTTGGAAGAGTCATAAAGGTTGAGCTTTGATGATTAAGCTAGTCTCCAGATACCAAGAGTTAATCAAAAAATGTGTTTCATGTGAAACACATGTGAGCCCACAGCTATCTCCTGTTCATACTACCTTCTGAAGCAGATGCCACTATGGAGAGGGGACCCTGGCCTAGGCTGATGTTCATGATGATAATAATTGCAGTGCTTTTGTCCTAGTTTAAAATGACGTTTATTTAAAACATTGGAAAGGAGTGCTAGTTTAGTGGTAATTTAGAAACAGAGGACAAATTGTGGTGGCTGAACATTATCATTCCTGAAGAACAGTGAATAGAAGGAGGTTTAATCATGACTTACTATGTGTACTTGCTAAGTACCAGTATTTAGTGCAACACCAGTTCACTGTAGAGATTAGAGGTCCAATCCTTTAAACCTTTATTCAAGCAAAGAAGCTCTTTTTGCCACCAGGGACTGATCCCACAGATGAACATTATCAAATTAGGCCAAAAAGCCTTGCATAACATTTTATGTTGACCTGACACTCAGTGAAGGAACATTTTGACGAAATGGCAAAGGTCATTCCTCTCATGCTGGGTTAAAAATTCCAGGAATCAGAAACTAAGCAAGAGAGATGTAATAGGTGCCAGAAAGCATACTCTGGGAGCATGCAGTGGCTTCCCTGCACTTGCTTCCCGGGCTCTCATTAAAAGAAAGCACAGGGAACAGCAGTGACGTGGATTTGTGATACAGTCAGGGTGCGAACCCACGAGATGTCCTCAGGTCTCCCAGCTTAGACAGCCCCATCACCTTTCCACTGATGATAAAACCTCAGATACTAAATGGATGCTTTCAACCACGGAGGAGGCTGTGAACCAAGACGAAGGTCATCATCCACGTGGTGATAACAGAACAAAATTAATTCAGTTTGAAGTTCTTTCATGATAGCCTTGGTTTTGAGTTAAGAAAAGGACTGACATTATTGTAAAAGAACTTCTGATTGGATTAAATTGTTTTTAGTGTAATTGGAGAAGTGTTAATGAAAAGGAAGAGGCAAAAAAGAACAACAGATCCTCAGAGAGCTGCATGCTAGCATTTAGTTAGAAAAATTTAAATCAGTAATGAACAATTCAGGTTTGCTGCACACATCTCTAAAAGATATATTAAGATATCACACTCTCAGACTGAATTCTTCTCTGTTACAAGGCAAATTAAAATCAAGTCTGCATTTTTTTATTATTATTTTTTTTTTAAGTAGAATTAACCCAAATTCTTACAGAGACATGTGTTTTATTTGGGATTTTTCTAGCAGATAATTTTCTACCATTTTCTGTACTCTTAAAATACAAAAAAGACTTGGTTAAATTCTGTCCCAGAGAGTAGGTGTACCATCCTAGAGCACAGCTATATCATTGTGTTCTCCTTTTCTCATGGAGTAGGATAACCATTTGTGTCAACTGTGGCATCTGAACCAGCTAATACCATTGAGACAGATGGAGTTTAGGCAGCTTTAAATCTGTGTTCTGTAAAATTCACAACTTTCTACTTTTAAGATTTTCTTCCCCTTTCCCTTAGTCCAGAAGAAGATACACATTCAATTTTAGTAAAATAATCTTTTGGTACCTCTACAGGGACCATTTCTGATGTAGAATTAAATTGTGGTGCAGGCAGAATCTTTATTACATTTACATGACCCCATAAAGATAACTTTAATAGTTCCCCATAGAGCAAAACCCTCCTTAATTTTGTTAATTATTTTCCCCCGGTTATGCTTAGCTATGTCTTCTAATTCAGTATTGATCTTGATACTGAGGTCTGTCAAATACTTAGCAATCTACTTAAATCCCCATTGGGGAAAAAGGTTTGAGGGACAGATCCTAGTCAGAGCTGATGCTTTAGAGTTGCACCAATAATTCTAACCAGAAATCCTTATTTTCTGCCTGCCTTTCTTTTAATACACTGGTAAATGAATGCTTATTACATTACAGAAATAAAGAAGAATTGAGCATGATTTCTGTCTAGAGCTTCTAAAATTACTTCTTATGAATTGACTCCTGAGTCTATAACTGGTGATAGAGGTGATGACTCCACAGCCCCCAAAAGAGGGACTCACAAGGGAGGACCCCATCCCACTTCATCTGGCTTGGTTGGCCTTCAGTGAACACAGATCCCTAGCAAAACAGGAATTAAACATTTTGCATAGCTGATGAACTGATAATCTCCTCTCATGCCTGGAATTCTCAGATGTACCTAAGGCAGCTTTTTTAGTTGCATCAGGAGTGCATTTTCAAAGTGAACTTTCTGACTATCACCACTTGCCTTGCTTCACGTTGCAGAGTGGTGGTGGAGAGCACAGATTGGATTCCCTTGGGATTAAACACCAGAAGATGCACTACGATTGCTGAGGAGAATTCATTTTCACATGACTCCAGGATGTCCCCATGCTTAAAACCCATTTAGTGTGGAGGTAGGGTCTTCAGCACTGACTGTTTCATGCTGCTTATCTGTTCTCACTTCACTGCTTGTTAATGTAACTTTAGAAATAAATTCTGCCACAAGATATTCTTGGTGTTTGTTTGATAATTAGAGTAAGTAGTTCTAATTAATCTCTATATTTACGTCAAAGTCCAAGGGCATTCTGCCATCCACTCTCCTATCCCACCACCCATCCTATGCACAGTGTGCACAGCAGCAAATATCCTAAAGAGAGATATAAACTTATCCAATTCTTTTAGACTGAGCTTTTGATATTCTGATCTGGAAATTAGATAATGCTGTAAGCTAGAATATGATTGCTATGACAAAAAAAGAGTAAGTTGTTTGGCCACACATTATCATCTAAATCAGAGGTATAAATGTAGATACTTGTTTGGTTTTCATACTGTGTGTGTTGTACAAGCATTTCAGATACACTCCTGAACCCTTCGTGCTCCCAGGAGAAGTGTAAATGTTCCCACTAGCATTGCCACCCTTAGGTGATGCTGTGCCAACCCTTGGCTTACCTATCCCAGTTGTGTTGGTATCCCCTTCCCCCCGTGATTCTAGTTTAAAGCTCTCTCAATCAGTCCCAACAGCTTATGCCCAAAGATGTATTTTCCCCATTGGGGCAGGTGGATCCCATCCAGCCCCATTCCTGTCATGCCATACCAATTTGGGATGCTTTTTGCAGGTCTTTAATGCTACAATTCAATGAGCCGTTTACACTCATGTACCCATACACTTTTTAAACCTGTAACATCAATAAAATAGAGAATATATTTGTATGATAATTACCTACTTTAGACCAGTCCTTCTTCACATATGAGACAACACACCGGCTTGGAAGTGTTTATAATAAATTATCTATATTGTGTTAATCTATTTCCTTTTTTGTACAAACCATCCAGACAGAAATCTCCTCACATGCTTAAAGCTGGAATGTTTGTGATTTTCAAAGTATGGGTGTGTTGTTCTGGAAGTAAAAATTCGTCTACCAGCTGGCGACAGCAGAATTAAATATGGGATTGGTATTTCCTACACAGATTCAATTTTGCTATTTATTTTTCATCTTCCCTTGAATGAGTACATCTAATATCAAAAATAAAAAATGGAGCAATGTCCTCAAAGAAACAGTTTAGGCTATTCTATCTTTCTTAACTCACATGGAGCAAGTATTTGGAAGAAACAGATATCATAGACTGTAAATTACTGAGGAGGAGGAATGAAAGGATCTCAAGAGGCGGAGGCAAGTGATTAATTTTTATTTTACATTAAACAACAATATAACCTTAGCATCAGCAAATATGAAAAGCTATGGCTACTAATAATTCATTTCTGTATTATGAATACAGTTCTTTTTGAATGAAGAGGATGAAGAAGCTATTAGAAACTCTAAATGTAAATCAGTATCCCTGCATGCACACACATCTTGCCCTAAACAGTTCAGGAAGAACTTTTTGTCTATAATTACAGACCAATGCAGCACTTTTCCCCTTATTTGAATTATGTAAGCAAACAGCTTCCAGCAGCGCTTTTCTCCTCTTCATTCAAGAGAACAGCTATTGAAATCAAGAAAAATAGCAGCAGCTGAATGTTTCAATTTAGCAAACAAGTCATTACTTAAACAAAAAATGAGCTTCCCACACTTGAACTCTGTCACCGGATCAACCATGGTCCACTTGAGCACATGTAGCTACAGAAAGCAGAGAGAAGACCCATGTGAACGGCCTTATGCATGTACCTAAACAGGGTTGAACCATGCCCGCATTGTGTTTTTCTAGAATTGCATGTACCTATGAGTATCACAACCCCCCTTTTTCTATTGATATTTCTAGTTTTAGGAAAATGTGATTAAATTAATTACTAACTATGTGGGAACATAAACAGAGCATTGCTGCAGGTCTTGTTAAAGCAAAAGCAGGCCTAGATGAGAATCCTCTAATTACTTCCTTCCCCAGCTCCATTGCGACAGACTGGCTATACAGCGCATCTTTTATTCCCAAACTGCTGCCCTTGTGATGCTTTTCGTGGAAAGCCATCAGAAAGCACTGGCTGATTACTTCACAAAGTGCTATCTTTGATGCAATTTTACCTGGCATTGGACAATGAATTCCTGTTTTCTAATGCAACTCTGCAGCCAATTTGGTTTAGCTGTATTGAACACTTTGTTGTTCCATTTGTAAAAGGAGGGTAACAACATTTACTTACAACATGTACTTACCTTTTCAGCCTTCCCTGAAGCCTAATTACACTTAGTCAGAGGAATGATCCAGAATGTAGCTACTTCTGTTTTCAAAAAACTGGGATGATGAAGGGATGATATGATCATCTGCAAGTGTGTAAAAGAAGCAGTGCCAAAAGACATTGTTTAACTGCATCTACAAAGTTCCATAAAGATTGTTTGGGGGGTGGGAGGGGTGTTGTCCCATGGAAATCTGCAGTGATTTTATTGCATATCAGTACTTTGCGAAACTTTTTTCACATACCACTTGACACTTCAAAAAATGGCCATGGGAATGGTAGTATATGTGTTTTGATCACAAAGCTTTGCTCAGGAAAGTTTACTTGTGCACTCCTTGGTACTAAGAAAGCTCGGAGACACAGGAATGGCATTACAGGAAGGAACACAGCGTGTGTGCAGACAGACAGACTTCTCCCAAAGGATGGCATATCTGTGCAGGCAGGAGGGGAGGTTTTGGACTTGTGCTACTTACTCATTCCATGGTTTCTAGTACAGGAAGATTTACAGAGCTAGTTATACCATCACCTCCAAGAAATGGTTATTTGGGTTATTAGTATTCTAGGCAACAGGATGAAATCATGGTCAAGGAAATAATGCAAAAACCAGTCAAGTATTTCTCTAGGATCTTGCATTTTCTGTCTATAGATGTTTTTAAGATCATCACACTTGGTTGTAATCAAGGTAATTTACAGCAGCTCTTTCCAGTTTGTCAACTCACTCAGTAACTTTCCCATTTCTATAAAAATATCACAATTTTCAGTGGTACTGTATACAGAAACCAGACTCCCTAAAAAGGACTTGGTATAATGGAAATGCAGACATATGAGCGAATTCAATCATGCTACTGGGTCCATAATGAAAAAAGAAGTGATGATCTTTTGGGGTTTGTTTTGTCACCAAGATGCTGTCAGCCTTTTAGACTTCTTTAAGCTCAAAGTCATAATTCACCTGTTCAGCAATATTCAGGAATTTAGCACAATATTTACATTTCTCTGTTAATAAATATTTTGGTAATTTCTTCCTAAAATTTCTTTAAAGGCATCCAGAAGCTGAGTAACTGAAATATATGTTTTGGGGAAAAGCAATATCAAAGTAACTAGCCTAGATTATTCCAGATATGACATTTTGGCAGGAGCGTTTCAACAGACATTGAAGTCAATGGCTCACCTTTAGCTTAGTCTCCCCTGGAAATGAATGCCAAAGTGTAAGTGTGGAGACTACTCCCTCTTTATTTTCCCTAAATCCCCAGGTGTCCAATGTAGTTAAAAACCTAAACTGAAACATGACCATCCAAATGGGAAATGGAATTCACAGTTTGGCAGAGTCTCGAGATATAAGTAAGTGAAAAGCGAATGTTTTAGAACCTGTCCATCTTTTTTCCCCTGTTCTGGGCAGCCTGTAAGTCTGGTTCCACCAGGTGAAAACACACGTTCTTGAGTGTAGGACATTTGAAAACAGTACAAGAATAGAGGCAATTATGTCTTTCCCAAGCATCAGGAAGTAATGGTCTGACTCATTTTCCTACTGGGATAAATGACAGAAATTTCACTGAATTCAGCAGGTGTCGGTAAAGGTTTTGGCTTGTTTGCTGCTTTACATTGGCCTTGGTGACCCAAGACATGAGATGTTTATCTTCACTAAAACTCGCAGCAAATCTTCCCTCTCTTCTATTAGTTCGGACCTCTGTTCGAGAGTAGTCTCACTGATTTTAGTGGAGTTACATCAAAGTAAGGGAAAAATCAGAACTGGGATATTCATATTTGAAGTTATGCCTGATGAGCAAATGACACTTAAGATGTGTAAGTGATGCATTCAAAAGTCTTCCTGAAAGTGGAAAGATGCTTTTGGACAGTTTATATGCAGGCAAAAGTGGAGCAGTTGCATGGATTTGGATATGTGCCACATAAGCTAGAGAATGATGCTGTTCACCACCTTTCAGAAACCAGGGATGCTCCACTTTTCATATACAAATAATATGGTGCCAGAGTACATTTTTGAAGGATATATTTTCCTTTCAATGTCTGTCACATTTTATGCAGTGTGAAATCTGTGTAAACACTTGATATTCTCTATTGCTCACTGTATCTCTTCATGTTAGTACACTACACATTCTGGATATGAAAGAGACTTTATCCAGGAATTATGTATAGATTAAAGCATTAGTTAAACCAGCTGTATAGTAAATAGCCTTTATTTTATAACTTTGCTTATAGACAGTATGTTTTATTACATCTAGTTATATTAATTACAGTTACTTTAAAGTAAAAAATGGAACTTGTAAATATTAAAGTTTCATAAAAAACTCCAAACCCCACCTTATCACAGAAATTCACCAAATACAAAATTACTATTACAGGTACTGTTACTAATCTCTGTATCTGTACAGTTCTAATCAAATAATCTGGATGTTGAACATCAAGAAGATTATGAATAAAAATGTAGCTTGAGCAAATAAAAGACCCAAGGACAAGAATAATCCTAATAAATAATAGATGTGAGCTTTTGCTAGAATGTCAGATTCATGTAAAACGTACTGGGGAATCTTACTGGAAAATGTCAAGAATGACGTACGCTTTCTACTCATGAAATGATACAGTGTTAAGCAGAAATTTAAAAATATACTTGTTGGAGTCCTAGAAAGATGGACGTAGTTAAGTTAAAGAACAGTGTTTATTAGTGACCACTGGAATTGTATTTAGTTAGTGAGTTTGCTGTTCTTGTGTGGAGAGATTTTTTCTCTCTGTTGGTTGAGTTTTTAATTTTCTCTGGTCCCAAACAGCTTGATCCTATTTGTATGGTGGTGACTGAGGTTATTGTAACAGGTTTCTACTTATCGTAAGTAGGAGCTGAGCTGGAACTGAAAGTGTGCTCACTGATTGATTGCCTGTCTGCAGGCAGTGGACAGAATCTGTGTTTCTTTTCAAGTTCAGAAAGAATCACAAAACAAATCTAAAAGGTCTAATTTTCCAATTAACACTGCAGAAGAAAGGTCTGCTTTTACTGAATTAATTAAAATACTGTAATGAGAGAGTTTTAAACTGGGTAACTTAAAGTTAATGTCAAATTCTGATCTTGGTTTTATTGGTGCAAATCTAAAAGCATTTCATTTATGTCCACAGAGTTGCTTCATTCGGAGAAGGTGAGCTCACAAGCAGAACCACAGGAGCTAAAAGCAAAACAAATACACCATTAGAAGTTACGGTATAAATCATATCTTTAATTCTAAATACTATATTCCACATCCGAATAACTGAAAACTATATTTGTTTCTCGTTTCCTCTAATTACTGCTGCTGTGTCTAACTGTAGCATGTATTGCTCTAAATAGTAATTTTGCACATGTCATGGACCTAATTCTAATATCACAGATACCTAAAATGGGAGTGCAAAATCAGGCTCTGGCTGTGTGGAATTCAGCATATCCAAACCAAAGGTATAACAAAAAAACCCTGTTAAAAGCTCCAGCCTAAGGTCTAGTCTTACTTTAACCTAAACAATGCTATAGAACAAAACTTGAGATGAACTGCTCTGTGTTTTTATTAAATACAGTGGTTTTAATTCAGCCTGATGAAAAGGTGCAGCTAGCTATTTCTTCAGGGGGAAATTAATTCAGTGTATGACAGCAATTTCTAGAATTCTACAAAATGGATATACAAAAAATAGATGTAGGAAAAAATACTGCTAAACAAAGCAGGGGGAAATCTATATTTAAAAACTGCATAGTGAGCAATTGTGCATGAAAACAAGATATTTACTCAGCTTCAAATCTGGCTTTGCTTTTACTTTGGGATAAATTGTTTGAACTAATTTCCCTTTTACACATTTCACTTAGCTAAAATTTTACATTTAAAATAAAAGAAGGGGGGAAAAATCAGTAATATAACCTAACCTAAGAATACAACAGGTTATATATTCTTGAATATAAACTAATTGTTAAGTTTAGTGAAAATTCCAGTTTCAGTGGAACTGCTGATCATGTTTCATGTGGACTAGTGATTTCTGTATTCAAGTCAAAATTCTCTGAGCCTTTGACTTAACAGCGCTGAGCAAGGCCAGTTGGATTTCTGGTTTCTTTTACTTAAAAGAAATGGTAAAAAACCTGAAACATTAAAGTAATGGTTTGATGCTTCTCTGTATGAGGCCAGCCTTGAATGTATAGATTTTTTTCTGATATTGTACTAAACCAGTTCTGAACAACTAAAGAAAGTTGCAATTTATGTTGGTCTGTGATAAAACTGTTTTGTTACACAATCTGCTTAAGTAGCTTTAATGCTGGCTATTGTATTGGGAAAGTAAGCCTCTGAAGGAGGTGAAGTCTGCTTTCACATGCAAGTGCATAGCTCCTATTGAAGACAAGTCAGCCCCTGAGATCAATATAGGTGTAAAACTGCTGATTCTTAACAATGGGATGGATTAGCGGCAAGGTAATCCAAGGATTACACACACCCAGCAATTGAAATTAGTCCTCAAGAAAGGACATGGTTAGAAGTGGGTCATCTTCAAGAGTATGTTTTTTACAGCTTGAAAAAAAAAAAATATGGAAGAAAGCAAGTTTCTATATCAAAGGAAATTTTAGCTTTTAATTTATTTTTAAACCACTATAAAATCTATTCTTCACTCACTATTTCATTTAATATTATGCCTAAAGGCCCCTGGCAAAAAGACCCCTATTGTGTTCCACTGCTGTACAAGCATGGAGCCAAGAGGTGGCCTCTGACCCGAAGTGCAGACTTCAAGGGTATGACGCAGGACAACAAATCCATACAGATGGAGCCAAGGAAATGTAGGGAGTCAAGAAGACTGATGGACATTTTTCTGGGCTGGAAGGGGCTAGTGCATCAGACTCCTAAACACTGTCCAGTTTTCCTGATGGGAGAGAGATCCTGAGGGGATCGGGGAGGGTTGGAGAAAGCTTTGCAGATGACCAGGGCACACAGGAAAGCCCAAGAGAGCACAGAGGTGCTTCCTTTAAAATCTAAGAAGTGACTAATGAAAACTGGCACCACCAGCTATTCAGGGAAATATCTGTGTCTCAGTGCAAAGATGAGAGCTAAGATAACAATAGGGCATTAAAGGACCTTGAAGATGAAGGAATAGCTCAGGTTCATTATAAGAAGGAAGAGGCAGTCAGGGCACAGCTGAAACTGCAGAAGTGAGGGGAAAGTTACAGCAACCTTCTAAGTGACCTAAGGAATAAAAAGCATCCAAGCAGCTTGAGAAGATTAACTCACATTTTAAAAGTGTTTCCCTCCCACCCTTATTGCCTTTTGGTCAGTTTTACTCCTGACCAATCAATAATGCTGAAGGAGGTGACACAGGAATGAATTAAGACAGAAGGTTTATTCATCTCGTCCCTTGTAAGGTGCTCAGGGGTTGGCATATCATCCCCTTTCCAGCTCTTAAAGAAGGGAAGCAGTAGCAAAACCCATCAACTTTTTTTCTCTGGAAGTCTCCTTGTGCAATTACTACAAGGCATGCCTTTGTACATTAGCTGCCTGTCACACTGTTAAGAAGAAATCTTCTGGGTGTCATCAGCTCAAAGCAAATATGCACAGATATTTTAGAAAAGAGTAAGAAAGATTAGTGTGTATGTGTGGAGAGTGTATAGGTCTGTGT
>NC_064919.1:62103073-62118073 GCF_929443795.1 Astur gentilis
ATCACCCCTCGCGGATCAGGTGCCAGTGGGCATGGGGGTGGGGAAGGGATGGCGGGGGGGTGTGGGGAGGGAAACCGCTCCGCAAGCCATCGCGGATCACCCTGCGAGGGGCGAAGGGCGGCTCGGGGGAGGAGACAGCGAGCCGAGACCCCCTTCAGAAACGGCCCGGGGCCGCACCGCCTTTGTGCAGCGGTACCCCCTCCCCCGGCGTGCGGGAACGGGGCCGCAGCATCGCCCAGGGGCGCCAAACTTCGAGGGGGGTCGTCCAAAGCGCCTCCCCGCCTCGCAGAGCAGCTCCCTCCAAACCCGCAGGCCGACCGGTTGCGAAACTGCGTTTTAATTACGAATTTTAAAGAGGAAAGAGTTACAAGGTATCACTGTTTAAGTGCCTCATCTACAAATTAGATTGCTACACAATTAATCAGAAAGTTAATTAATGAGCAAGTTACTAATTAGGACATTTAAAACCAGTGTTTATAGTGTCTTAGTTAAAAAAAAAAAAAAAAGCCCTATGTAGCTAATTGGCCTATACACTGATTTCATAACTCACAGCCAAGGTTACAATACTACAGATGTATTATTATGTACAAACTGTAATTATGTCACTATTTTATTAAGCGCATCTTACCTGAATCAATTTTATTAGCATTTTTAGCATCGAAAATTCCTTACTGCAAACAGGCTAGAGGCAGGACGCTACAAAGACGGCCGCGGCTCGCCCTCCGACGGCACGAGGGACGCGGGTCAGGTATTTTAGGAGAGCCGAGGAAGTATTTAAAAGTGGGCACGTACGCGCCGCGGCTTGGCGGGAGGAGGACTGGCGGGGACGGGTTTTCCCCCGTGTCGTTAGGGGAGCGGAGCCGGGAGGCAGGATGCGGTGCGGAGCGGAGCGGTGCGGAACCGGGTGCGGGCGGGGGGGCGCGGAGCCCGCTCCGCCCGGACCCGCGGCCGCGCCCACGCCCACGGCTCGGGTGGGGGCAGCTCTTCGTCCGGCATCCCCCTTGCCGGCTCTTCCCCCCCGCCACCGCTGGGGAAGGTCACTCGCAGCCTGCCCTGGAGCCTGGCGAGCGCCGAGAAATGCGGGCTCCGGCGGGGGGTGCCGGGGGGTGCTCCTGTCCTCGCCTCACCCCGCGGCAACCTGGCCTGGCCCGGGGGAGGCGAAAGCCCTCCCTCCCGCTGAGCTTCCACGCCCGCCCGGCAGCCGCCGACCCGCCGCACGGCCGGGCTGGGGCCGCCCCGGCTCCGCGTGTCCCCCGGCGGCAGGTCCCGGTGGGGCGGCGGGGCTCCGGGGGTCAGGGCCCCGGGCACTGCCCGCAGCCTCTCCCCGGCGGCTGCGTGGGGCTGCGGTAATGCGCAAAACTACTCTTTGTAATCTCCTTTTCAACAGTGAGGAGTACATATAGGTAATTTTAATGAAGAGGTTCCTGTACCACATTATTAGCAATAAATCTACACCATTCTTTGTTGGTTAAAATCATTATCATCATCATCGGTATCATTACTGAACTCATTATTCTTGTGTTACTATCAGAGTAGATTTATGATAACACCCACCATCACGCCTGAGTTAAAGAAGGTGTAAAGGTTTGATTAATAGCTGCTTTCACGTTTTAATACTCGACATTTTCTCACTTTTTTTTTTTTAATAAATAAGGGGCATGATAATTACAGGCAGTAATTACTGCTTTTGTTACAAAGTGTCTGATTAGGCGCACAGGCGCTTTTCCTCAAGTAAAATGTAAATAAATAAATAAATAACCTGGTGGACACAATAAGTTCTCGTAACGATGCAGTACGGCAGACTTTGAGAACAATCAGGGTTTTGCTCAGTAGCAGCGACATTTTAGATTAATAAGCGTTAACAGAAAGAAATACTCCCCTCCCCCCCCCCAAAAAAAAAAACCAACCACCAAAACACACCCCAAACAAAAAAACCAAACCCGTCTTTACAGATTTGCGGGGAATAAAACGCCGGTAGGAGCTGGAGCGAAGGACACGAAGAGGACGTCACCTTTCCACCCGCGCTCACCCTATAATTAAAAAAAAAAAATAAAAAAAAAAAACAAGGAGAAAGAAAGAAAACAAATAACCTAAAAAAAAAAAAAAAAAAAAAACCCAAAAAGGAAAACCTGAAAGACAACCGCTCCGCGCCTCGGGCTTGGTGTGTGTTTTTGCACGGGATGGATAGGCTGGGTGCTTGCATGCGATAAGGGTGTTATTGCACTGCCTCCCGACCGCCGGTTCGCCTTCCCCGGGGCGGGCGGCGGCGGCGGCGGGACCGGCCCCGGCCCCGGCGGGCGGGAGCAGCGCGTTCGCTCTCCCTGAAAGGTTACACGGCGCTCTGCCTCGCTTTGTCTTCCCCGTGCCCTTTCCTGGCAAAAATGGAGACATCACATCCTTGCCCAGCCCCGGCTCAGTATTTATGAAGGTTTTCTGACAAATAGGCAGGCTGGCCACGCATGGGTGACTGCCTTCATTCCGCACTTGGCTTGTTTACATAGGACCAGCACCATTTCCACGGATTAAACAAATCACGGCGAGAAGGAGACATTTATAATCCGCCAACGAGGCCACAGGCAGTTAAAAAATGTGTGCGTGTGTGTGTGTATGCTGTGAGAAGGAAAAATAAATGTTCATGTCCAGGGAGCTGACCTTCTTCTTGGAGGGTAACTCAAGGGGTATAGATATAAATATAGGTTGTATATAACGTCTTACACGCAAGCCCAAAGTATGTATTTAATAATTATCTGTTATACCCAGTTATTGTGTACAAATCTATAGCATTAGTTTGCATCTTACGCGGTCCTTTCACCCGAAGCCCCCCCCCGAGCTCCCAGAAGCGGCTGTGTAACCCTCCGACTGCACACAAAGCGATGTGCACACACCGCCACGCACAGGGGCTTTGCTTTAAAGCCGGCTCGGACGGCGGAGCAAGCACCCCGGCGCCCACGCGTATTCGTGTGCACACGCGTGGGAGGCAAGCAGGAGGGCAAGCCTGCCTCCCCCCCGAAAGGCACAGCCCGGTCTCCACGGCGGGCTGGGGGTGGGGGGGGGGGCACAACCCGCTACCTTTGGGGGGGAGCGGCGACCGGCCCCTTGCGGCGTGGGGGGGGGGGGGGGGGGGGAGCTCGCCCCGGTCTCGGCGAGCGGGTCCCGCGGGTGCGGGGGGGGTCACGGAGGGAGGGGCGGGAAGCACCCCGGGGGCACGGCCGGGCCGGGCCGGGCCGGGCCGCGCCGGGCTCACCCCTCTGCTCTTCTGTCACCCGGCGCTTAAAAAAAAAAAAAAAAAAAAAAAAAAAAAAGGAAGAAAGAAAAAGGGGGGGAAAAAAGAGAGAAATGAAATGATGTAGGAGCCGAAGGTATTTTTCAAAGTAAGAGCGTGCATTTTACGATCCCTCTCCCTCCATCTGCAGGAAGAGTGATGGTGCGGGGGAAGAAGCTATAACTGGAAATGTTGCCCTTTATCTTCTGTCAGCTCTCAGGACACTTGGCTGCTGCTGCTTCTCCGGCTGCTGCTGGGGTTTTTATGACACATGTCACCCACCTCGGGCAGCCGGAGCAGGATAAGGAAATTCCCTACAAAATAGCAATGGTTTCGAAAAAAAGGATCGCAACAAAATATTGAATAAATTCCCTTTTAATTTATTTGATCATTCCACATTACGGGGCTATGAATTGCTCAAATTTGATAACAAGTACTCAATTCAACTCATTATGTAAGTTAAATTAGACTTCGATAAAATTTCAGTGGCGCGCAGTGGTTCCTAGAATGAAATGTAATTTGTGCAAGAATTTGTTGTATCTGTCACAAATATTTCCAATTAGCGACCGTAATTATTTGATAGTTTCTGCAATTATGGCTTAAACGGGTGAATTTGGGACTGTGGAGGACCCTAATTGGCCTAAATTTGATATTTTGCATATTTGCATAATGAGGAAATTGGTAGAAAATTGTGTTCATTCATTTGTGAAAAATCCTATGAATTTTATGAATTTGAAAGCTCTGTTTGTGCAGACTGTGACTTTGCTTGCTGATCCCTGAGGAGCTGACGCTGAATGCCTGAATGGGCAGAGCGCCAACTTCTCCACCCGGAGGAGAGGCGGGGGAGGGAAGGGAAGGAAGGGGAAAGGGGAGGGAGAGAGGGAGGGAGGGAGGAGGGGTGGCGGCCGGCCGGCAGGAGCGGGGAGCCGCGGGGGCTGCGACCCCCCCAGCGCCGGGCCCGGGGCCGCCCTGTCACTCCTCCCCGGCCCCGCTCCCCCAGGGGGAAGGGGGTAATCGCGGAGGGGGGCGTGGGGTGTGTGGGGGAGCGGGACGGAACGGACACGACGGACACGGGACTGGGATACTGATAAGTGTGCGCTTGGTTAAATTAAATTGCCAAAGCTTCTCCTTTCAGTAAAAGTGTTTGATCTATTGCGCTGTCAATTTAAAGTGTTTAAGGAGAAGCAAAAGCATAGATTTTAAGATGCTGGCCCAGCACCCATTCATCATGCATCAGGGACTTTAAACCTCGCGTTTTGCTGTAGTTAACATCTCAACTCTCCGGCACGGGAGTCCAGAGCGGGGAACAGCCGGAGCCGGCGGGGCGACGGCGGACGGGAGCGACCGCCGCCGGCCCGCCGTGCCCGGTACCCCGCCGTGCCCGGACCCCTGGGCGCCGCAAAGCGGGAGTTTGTGGTGGAAGGGAGGAGGGAAACAGCCCTGCGAACAGGAGGGGGTGGCGATGGGACATCCTCGCTTTATTGTCTTCCGGGACGGCCGTCGGGGAGAGGCGGTGCGCTGGGTGATAGCAGTGGGAGATGCCCTTCTTCCCGCTGCCTTTTTTTTCTTTTCCCACCGGCGAGGCTTTAGGGAGGTCCCGAAGGTCGCCCTGTGGACGGCTGCCCTCCCTCTCCCCGGCTAGGGATCTCCTTTACCCCTGGTTTCCAGACCCTGGGCTGCACAGGCTGCGAAAAGCTGCAGAGGCTGATCTGGGGATGTAATATATTCCCCTGAAGAGTTTTACACACTCCAGCTCTCGACTGTAACTTCGGTTGGTTAGCACTTTCCCCATCAACATGGACGTGTATAATGTGAAGATGTAACAGACTCTAAATGCTTAAGTGCTTTGTTTCACAGCGCATTTTCAGTAAAGGTCAAAGTAAATTCATCTCCCTTCATGCAGCATTTGTGTTTGGCTTCCAGAGCCATTTGCACATGCCTTGGGGCGGAATTGCCATCAAATAAGAAAATGCACCTGGGGTGGACACGGGAACCAGCTTCCCCCTGCCTTGTTCTGTGATGGGCTGAAGATGATGCCATGTGCGTCACACATCTCTCTTTGACATCTGTTTGATGTCACTCTTTGATCAAACCACTGAGCTCTTCCATGGCTCCACTTCATTGGTGCCTGTGAGGGTGGAGGATGGTGAGGGATAAGGGTCCTGATTTGGAATGAACTGGGAATTTAATGAGCATGAAGGTGAGAGTGCTAAAGGGTTGAAGCTCTTGAGTTCAAATATTTTCCGTGGTGATAGATCCACTCCACTTAAAACCCTTTTGAGGACACCTCCTGTGCTGTGTCCTGTGAAGACAGGCTGTGCTGGGCCAGTCTACCCTGATCTGTGGATATTCTGATATCCCAGGCCATATCCTAGACTTAGACTTCAACTTGGTTTTGCTTCCTCCAGATTTCATTTAGCTCTTTCATCCTCTCCCTTGGTGTTCCTTCCTCTTTTCACTTTTGCTTCATATTTCTTCCACTCTCGTCCTTCCCCACCACCATCCTGTATTTTATTCTTCTCCAGAAATACTGCTTTTCCTGTGGAAAAAATATGTATGTGCTCTGGCTGGGCCTATGTTGCTTGAAGATCAAGTAACAAATCCAGCTGATTCCCAGAGGGCAGAATAGCCCAGCAAGGATCTTGGGATAAACAAGAAACTGTGGACAGATTACCAATGTTACCCAAGGGCAAACTAGCTGATGCCAAAGTCCTGAACCTGTGCTGTGCTTGCACCCAGCACCCAGTCAGTTTTTGATAAATGAAGGAAGAAACCTCAGGAATGATGCTGGTTGCAGGATGCATTAAGGACACATAAGGCTTTAACCAGGTTTCTTTTCCTTATGGCAGGGATGGGTATTACTTTCCTTTGAAACAGTATTTGGAAGAATCTCATTATGTATACCTCCAATTAACTCTCTGAGAAATGCATTTCTTAAAATAAACCCTTACATACCACAGGTGCCCTGGGCTTCAGTGACAGTGACTTGGGACACTGTGGCACAGGTAACCCTGGGATGCTAAAGACTGGGTTGGATCTTCTCAGCTTCTGCCTCAACACAACTCTTCAAGCACCTGCGGTTTTCTGGGTTTAGCATATGTAAATGGTTGCAATGGTTCATACGTGAAAAGCTGGCCTCCCACAGCCTGCACAGCCAGGTATGTGTCTATGTCCTTGCTGGACCAGGACCCCAGCTTTCATAACGCCTCTTCTAGAATAGAGGAGAGAAGCCTGTTAAACAGTACGTAAAAAGAAACTCAAAAAAGCACCCTATTTCAGTTACAGCTGGGGAAGAGAGTCTAAAATCAGTAAAAGGTGCTTCCTCTTCCATGACATTTTTATTTCTAAGCTTTTAAAATATCATCATGTGGCTGCTGTATCATCTTCTGTTATTTATGTAACTACAGTTCTAGGGAACTGTTAACAAGTAAACTCTTGTGCAGATTATCAAGCAGGTAAAGCTCATAGGAGCGATATAAATGTTCAGGAGGAAGTGTTGCTGCTGCTGAAATTCACCATCTGAAGTTACAGTCTTCTTCATCTCAAACAATACAGGAAGATGAACCTCCTGTATACATGTATACAGCCATTTGGCACTCAAACTGAGCTGTTGCCAGATTTATTTTTGCTCTGACACTACCCCTCAGGGCTAACCTGGGCTATGGGGACGTGTGTGTGGAAGCGGGGACAGGGTGCGGTGTGGGGGTGTGTGACACAGATGTGCTGGTACAGTGGCATCTCCCCCGAAGGCATTCTTCAACTAGGAGTCAAATCTGGAAACAGAAGATGGGAGACACAAAAAGGAAGAAAAGCATTTCCCTGATGGTTTGAATAGATCGCTTATTTAAACACTCCATGTTATTTCTCATAGAAAAACATGATGCACTCTGGTAGTACTGAACTACTGGTTGAAGAGAGAATGTGAGCTGTAAGTACACTTGCAGGATTAGATCCCTAGCAGGCAACTACCATATAACGTGATCATAACACTCAGATTTTAACAAAGACTAAGACAGAGCTAATAAGCAAACAGGCCAAGAAAAAGATCAACTATTCTTTACCTAGAAGAAAGCAATCCCTCCAACCAGTTTTCTCTTTCACATCATCCCCATAAAGTTGCAATTAAAAAGAGCAAAGGTATTATGAATGGTAGAGGCATCAAGCCCAACATTCGTACTTTAACAAATCCACATTATGAAGCCAGTAACAA
This sequence comes from Astur gentilis, assembly GCF_929443795.1. Lineage (NCBI taxonomy): Eukaryota > Metazoa > Chordata > Aves > Accipitriformes > Accipitridae > Astur > Astur gentilis. The sequence continues at coordinate 62,110,546 of NC_064919.1, forward strand.
ATATCTGAAGGAAATTCCCCTTTGACTTGATACACAATTCATCTGTGTAAGAAGCCTTTTCTCTTGCCAGTGCTATGAAGCACCATTTCTTGTGATACCAGAATTGAAGCTGAACTGCATTTCTAAGGTAGAATAAGCAGTTCACATCTCTGTCATGGGTAAAAAATACAGTGTGTCCCCTTCAAACTAGAGCTCTTACTCTTGTATGCAAATGTATTTTTATCTGAGATTTCAACATAGATCTGTTAAAACTAATAAAAATGGGTACAGTAGGAAAATGAGCACCCACACCAAGTCTTTTCTGTCTATGCTCTTCCTAATCAGAAAGCCACAAAGATGCTTTCTGTGCCCATCTACTTAGAACTTGCTGAAATTGTGTATGCTTCTGCTCACAACTGAAGATGCATACATACATTTTAATTATTAACATCGACATTCCCACCTACTCTCCATAAACTCTTCCCAAATGTTTACGAAGTCCTATTGTTACCAGTGAGCTTGAGGTTGCCTCCAGTTATGTGATTGTTTCAAAAATAGCATTTGATGTGTACTGGTCTTAGTGTGACTGAGTTTACAAAAGACAGTGCCATTCAGCACCATGGCTTCTCATATGATTTCTCTCCATCACTGCAGAAAAAACGGGAACTTCATCTCCCCTTTTCCATTGTGAATGGTGGAAATGAGTTGGCCACAAGGACAAGTCTTGCTGGGCATCTCTGAAAAAGTTACTATGCAGCAGTAACTCCTGAAGGATAAACTTCTGCTAAATCAAAATACTGAAAAACAATTATCTCCAGGTATAAGTATTTATTTTCAGCAAGCACATGGTGCATCTTATTAAATCAACAAGTGGGGTAGAAAAAGATGGGGATAGGTAAATGAAGGTGTTGGAAACAAAAAGGAGGCTGGGGTTTGGTTAGAGTAGGATGGAAAACTATAAAAGAAGCCAGAGAAACTGATGGAATAAGTGATGGAGCAAACTGGTGGAGATAGTAGCTATTTTGCATCATCCTGCAAAACAAATCCAAATTCCATCTAATGGACCAGTATGTTGCAGTACTTTTGTGCTGCTCAAAGTGGCTCAATGCAACCACACATAGGGGTGCATGTAGCTATAACACATGACATAAAATATTTAGTTTGGACATGCCAGATCTTCAAATCAGAAAAAATACACAGCAATGTTTTCTCTTGAATTTTCTCCTTAGCATCCATGTAGCACATTTGTAACAATCTTCTTCACCACACACGTAGGCATACATCATCCCAACTGTGAAAAATTATGTTAAACTTGAACTATAGATAGGATTATCTATTTGTAGGGAATGTGACTGATGCTGTAACTGTCAAAAACCCATGTTTTTGAAAATCCTGGTAGTTCAGAATCAGGTTGAAAATGAGACAAAAATATAAGGCTAAATATATTAAACTTTGAAAATGCATTTATAACATTCACTTATTTACCTTTCCTTTTCCTGTGCTGGAAGAAAAGAAGAAAAATGTCCAATATGCCTTCAAAAAACCTGCTCAACCCAGAATACATTTGTGTGGGGTCACAGTAGGGTAAAATATAATTGTTATCAACAATTCCAGTTCTCATTTGATGAGGTATTTCCTTCTCAAGTTTTGCCAGATAACCATTGTATTTACAATCCTGAGACTCCATTCTTTCTGCTCTTTAATAATACTGAACAGGTTTTAATTCTTACCAACAGTCCTAAAGATAAACATTACTAATCTCGATTCTATAGATAGTGGAAATGAAATAAAGTTCAGTAAGAATATCTTGAAAATGTGTGATGGCCTCAGGGAGACTTTAGAGTCCCTGGGTCCTCTTGCCACCTGTCTGCAGCTTGTTTGAAAGGATCTTGTTAATGCTTGCCAAAGGATGTATCTCTGCATCAGTCTCAGCCCCTGTGAGCACTCCAGCTGTTACTCAGGTCATCTTCGCTGGATGTGCCTTAGGAGCTTAAAGAGGATGAACTGGAGGACTCCACAACCTGCACTGACTTAGGACTGCCAAGAGCATGCAGAAGTGAGGAAGAAATGGATAGGCCTTCACTAAGATGGAGCAGTCTAGCCGTAGGCTTGTAACACAGGGATCTATGTCTGTAGAAATAAATCTCCTGTCATGGGTGTTAGCCAGGAACAAGCTCAGGAAGATGTGAGACACTCTAAGATGTAGAATTCATTTGGAACTGGTCACAGGAGGCAGAATGATTATCTTTTTAAAATCACAAGAACCCCTTTCAATGCATCTATCCAGCAGCTGTGTTTGCCAGTGTCTTTCTCATCCCAGAGAAATTAGATCTGTCTGACCATACCCCAGGAGTAAGTACCACGCATATGAGTGTCCCTCACCTTTGCTTTCTAACCTTTCTCCAGACTACCACGGGTAGACCCCTATGCGAAACAGCTGTACTTCCAGAGATTTCCCATCTTACTCTTCTTCACACCAAAAAAGAACTCTGTTGGATGCAAAAGAAAGCGAGAGATGATTGTTCAGCTTTGCATTTTAGGGGAAGAGGGAATAAGGGGACTTGGCTGTATTTTCCACTCAGCTCCCCCTGAGTCTTTCCTTGGTTGCCAAAGTGGTGGAGCCCCCAACATTCCAGTGAAGTGGGAACGGCAGAGAACATGTGTCTCCCCTCTTACCTGCAGGGCAGGCTGCTTCCATAGAGCAAGGCAAGCAATACCTGTGCTGGCTGTCCAGAGCCATGCACCAGGGGGTTAGAGTGCAGCTCTCTTGATATCCAGTGTCATGTCTGGGCAACATGTTGTCTTTGTCCATTTAATATAGAAAATAAAAGGTGATGCAGGAACAAAGAATTATTTTCCTCGCTGAAGTTTTTGGCTGCAAATGTTTGGGTATATGATCAATTGGCCTAAATGAACCCTCTCACTCTGCTTCTTCTCCAGACGCCTAAGTGGTGGCAGCTCCACCCACCTTCATTTTTGCTCCGTGTGGCTCCTTCCCTGGAAGGAAATTAATGGAAACTGCTTGATGCTCAGCATTTCTGAAAAATCAGGCTTGACTGTGGACACTGCAGCCCAACTTTATTAGACTACTATTTTGAACATATTAGTGTTGGATTTTACTCAGATTTATTACTATGATGACAAAAATATCTACAGTATGAAAAAAAAAAAAAAAAGAGCCCATCACTCAATTGGCTCGATTCATTTTCCTGTAGTATCTCTTGCAGTCCATCTGCTGAAAGGTGAAGCCAAAATGTTTTAGAATTATGTTTTCACAGGGAATTCTCTGTTAATTAGTTATCTCTCTCTGCCATGTGTAGCAACTGATGAAATCAGCTACTATAATTTCATGAAAGGCAATGTTGGACTGTTTGTTTGTATCAGCATGAACACTTTCTTACACACAGCACTCTAGTGGAACACAAGTGGTCCAAATAACATTTTATTTTAATATAATGAGGACACACAGCTACTGTAGCACCACAATTCCTTATTTCCTTGTGTCTAAAAATGTGGTCTTAGGCTAAATGCAGCAGAAGATTTTATGGGCTCAGATTCATTTTTACATACATTTTTTATGCATTTTTACAGAGTAGAGCTTAGCTTACTAAAGTTACTGCTAAGATTTATTTATTTTTCTAGAATAAAATAGTCTGCTCTGCAGTTGTATTTAATAGGCCAAAGTTACACATCTTCTAGTGTCATTTGCTGCTTGCAGTTCATTTAATGAGGACATGGCACTAGCATGCTGTGGAAAAGTGTGTTTTGTAATTGCAAATGAAGTATTTCAACCTTTTTACCTTTTAATACCATAGAATACCCTGGGTAGCTAAAGACTGGCTTGTTTCCAGGGAGCTTTATTATAGAGGAAAAACACGGAATACCATTTTCTGTACTTTTCATGCTTGTATTTTTTTCTTGCAAATAATACCCTGTCCTTAGGTAGTAGTGCCTTCCATACACAGGTCCCAGTGTGAGTCCTAAAGCGGGTGCTCCATTGGCTTCCTCTTTTACCATGGATAACATCCAAAAGCAAAGCAGGTACAAGTTGTAGGTGAGACGTGCATGCCTACTGACTGCCAGCAATCTGCACTAACCCCAGGATAATTAACCACTGCCTTCTCCTAGCCTAAGAACTTCTCCCCCCATGCTTTGCTGATCTCACTGGAATGAGGAAAAGGTGCCACTGGCTGAGATTAAGCTGTCACTGAAACCTGTATGCTTGGCATAGGAGAAGCAAGAGGATGAATCAGAAGACTAATAACTTGAAAGCGCTTGTAAAAGCAGCATAAGAAGCATCATTGTCTCTGTATTCAGCTTCTTGCTTAGGGAAAAGGTGAAATAAAGACTTCATCAAACAACACACTTTTCCAAGACTAAAGAGAGAATAGAAGAGATTCTTACTCCTGGTACTCCCTCCCAGGGAGATAAAAGGTAACAAGCTGATACTACCTCTAAGACCCCGAACTTGTTGGTTTTAATGACTCTGTTCTGCAGCATGTCATGTGAAGAAGCCCTCACTCAGCCAATATATCCTCCTAGGTCTACTGGTGAACACATAGGATGAAAGATTGGTTATATCAGAACAGGAATCAACAGTATTATATTGAAAACAATGGGCTAATGGTGCATAGCACAATTTGTGCAACTAGTGACTACTTGCTTTGGAAAGAAAAGGTATTGGAGCTTCAACATAAAAGGGATCTAAATATGCCACTTTCATTGCTTTCAAGACACCCTTTGTATGGACTTAAGATGGTAGATTAATAAAAAGAAATCAGTTTAAACCATGTGGATAACACTTCAAATAGTGTTTCAAGTTGGTATGAGATGTGTGGAAGAAAAAATGAAATCAAATGTATCATTTACCCTCAGGTTGATAGAGAAAACACCAACCTTGGCATCTGACAGTGACATTTGACAATCTTCATTTAGCATGTCCAAAACCAGGAGCAAGGCCCATGTGATGCAGAAAATTTCTCAGTGGTTCTCAGAGGAAAATGCTGGGACTTGATAAAAACCCAACAGGATGGAACACCCTGACACAGGAATGGAGAAGTCAGGAGCATGAAGAAACACAAGGCAGCAGCATGGGAGCTTTAAAAATAGGTTCTTTTAGTATTTTAGGAGCCTTCCTCTTTTTGTATTTTAAGATACCCAGTGTCCTGTTCTGGTGTGAGTTGTCTTGTACAAATCCAAACTCACTGTCTGTGACCGTAATTCACAGAGTTAAAAAACTTCTGGCACAATGTATGTGAATTAGACATCTAGTTACCTCATATATGTATGTGTGCAGAATCAGCGAGGCAGACTTCCTAAAGAAGTCATTTTAATTATGGTCTTCTGCAACACTGTGGGTGTGATCTCAGCAGCTGAGATAATGGAGATGTGCGAAGCGATCTATAGGGATTGTATTGGGTTTGTCCTCTCACATTTCTTCTTTTCCTCTCTCTTGTATACAGAAGATATTTCTGTCTGATTTCACCTTAGAATTATTGGACGACCCACAAGTGTTTTTTCTGCCGTTGCTGGACGACTTGTTTTGGAGTCTGTGTCTAGCAAGACATAATATTTTGAGTCCTTGGATGTTAAATGGAAGGGTAGCATCAAATAAACTTTGCCTTGCTGTAATATGTCACTGCAGTTAAATGTAAGCAAGTGCAAAGAGTAAACAGTTAAAAAAAAAAAAAAAAAAAGTACAACCCCCAATATTTGTAAATCGCTAAACTTTGACTCTTTCCCATTTTGTGACTTTATTCTTTCACTGGTTCTTACTGTGTTTTGTCTAAGACCTGGATCTCTAAAGCAAGAAAGGAGAAAAGTGTATTTTTTTTAAAAAGAAAATATGTTTCAAGACTTTTTTAAATGTCAAGAAGAAACAAACTAAAGTCATAAAACAGATGTCTTCTCCATTCACGATGTTCCCTCCAGGTTGTCTCTCTATAGCTACAGGGCTATGCTGTGCTTTTTGACACTTATGTCCTGCTCCTGAAAAACAGTGCTGCATGAATCAGCTGAATTTGACTTCTTGTACTCGTCACAGACCATCCACTAACAGGTCATAGTTTTCTCTGAGTTAGTCAGTAAATAGTTATCCAAGATCATATCGGTAGAGCTTTTCAGAGAGCTACATGACTGAGTGTGTTGTGTACCTATGATAGGTCTAACCAGTTGCACTGGGCTGATTTTGCTCTCAGATTAGGTAAACATGTAGGTGCTTCTGATGTGGTTACTTCCATATACAATTTTAAAAAATTGTCTCTGTGAATACTTATCAGGCAACTGCAAATTTCTTTTAATGAAAATTCATGTTAGAAAAATTGAATTACATAAATGATTAAGAAATGCTGAACACATCATTTAAAAATACAGGAGTGTTCAAAGCCTCCCCCTGCCCATCCATCAGTCTATCAAAGATAAAGAGAGGATGTGGCTGAATTTTGTTCCAGTGTTAGCAAAAGATATATTCTAAAATCTTTGGGTAAATCCTTTAACAAGCATTTTTATTTGAAATTAATTTTTTTATGAGTTTTGAACTGTAGGTTTTTTGGGGAAGCTACGTGACAATTTCCTTTAAAAGATGCTAGGAGTATTTATGTTAGCGAAAAAGGCAATTTGGCTCTGTAGGTTAAAAATGGGATAGTATTTAAAATTCAGGGATTCCCAGACCTTGGGTTCTCACATAGTAGTAAAATTCATCCAGAACTTGCCTTGGGTCTTTGTATCCCTTCAAAAATATACTTGAGAACAGGAACAGTATAAATATAGGGCTTAATCCCACTTCTCCTAAAGTGGCTGTGAGCTTTGATGATGATTTCAGTGGAGGTAAGTTCATACATTGCATTAACAACGGCATTGTATGCTTTGATTTCCATATTGTATAGGCCGCATGATGTACAGAAAAATCTCATTTAAAAAATACCATAAACAATTTTAAAAAGCCCCAAACTAGCCCAGTCTTATCTTTCTTTTTTGCTGCTAATCTCTCTCATTTCCCTCTTTCTTTCATTTTTTTTGGTACCCAAATAAAAATAAATATCACCAGTAGGGGGAATAGATGTATAAAAAACAAACTCAAAACGTTTTTATTATTGATTTGGATGGCAGTTAGTTCACTTAAAAAGTTACTGGTTTATCATTTTACCATGTCTTCAGCAAGAAAAAGATATCAGGGAAGAGTACGGTTCCTAGATGTGTAGCTGAGGTTGGTTAGGAGTTTGTAATTTATTCAGAAATACAATAATGCCTTTGCTTTTCCTGGAAAAAAAGTTACGTCTTTATATATACAGCGATCCGGCTGGGAGGTGATTATTCTGCCTGCCTCTGCTCCCACAGTACTGGTCCCGCAGCACACCTGTGCTTATCTCCTATAAATGGTAACGAAGGAAGTTGTGAAAGAAAGCTGAGAAAGAAAGGGGAAACAAGCAAACAAAATGCCTGAATGAGAGGGGAAGGTGGTACCATTCCCTCTGAACTGATACGATTCACAGCACCATGCAACATCCCTGCATCTTCTCCAGACCTTAAGCACCGCATACCACCTGTACAT
>NC_064919.1:62125573-62255573 GCF_929443795.1 Astur gentilis
AAGGCGACAGGCTACCTTCTCACGTCTTTCCAGGCCACTTGATGGGACTGTAAGTCCTCACACCTAATCTATATTGTTACATATGCTTAGAGAGATCAGTAGGGAATAACCTGGGAATTTATTTATTTATCACTGTTTGAGGTGATAAATTCATCAGTATTTGAGGAGAAGAGGGAGGCTGGCTTCTTGAGCATTGTTCATCAAATTGAATTTTGAATGGCTTTGCATTGTTGTATAAAATCTCCAACATAAGCTATTTTTGTTCTTGGAAAAATGGGAACTCAGTTTATTGATAGTCTGAAGATGGCTGGCACCCATATAAGGTATGCTTTGATATCACTGGGCTGAACCATGATTTCTTCGGCTTTTGGGAAGCAAGGGGGACTTTTGCCTTATTAAGAAATGTGAAGTATTTTATATTTGCATTATAATGTGTTCCTTTTACAGACTAAATCAATATAAAAATGGCTTAAGTAGAGTTTCTGTGTAATATGCCAAAATTCAGAATTTTCATGACCTGGAAATATAAGAGGCAGAATGGTCTGAATGATAAAGCCAGAGACCATGTTTTTACTCCCATCTCTTCTACTGGCTTACCATTTTACATACAGAGACTCTTTTAAGTTTTCTAGGACCCAAGGCACATAAGTATCTGAACTGCTGAATTTTCATCATTGCAATTGAAGTCAATATGGTCTTTGGACACTCAGCTTCTCCTGTGAGAACCAGGTCTTCTATCTCAAGATGTGCACCTTGAATTTGCAGGTATTTTAAAAAAGTATTTCCCTTTGCAACTCTTCACTTGAATTTCCCTTTTTCTAAGATGGGATCATATACTTACTTGTCCTTTAACTGGCTATGAGTGCTACACATAAAAAGTATCACATCACCCAGCCCCACTCAGAAAACAAGAGTTTTTCCACCAGCTTTTGCTGAGTTTAAATCAAGACGTATAAGTGCTAAGCATTATTTTAAAAGCTGCATTCAAGATGGTGTAGATTTTCTCCATGTATGTGTGATAGGATGGAGCTACATTCTAAAGGTGAATGCAATAAAATTTTCACGATACACTATGCCATGATGAACCTCAGTACACTTCAAGATATTCTGAAAGCATCATAGTATATCAGCATCCTAGTAAAAGCTGGGGATGGGATTTATTTGATCAGCTGCAGATATCTGCCTCTGTTCTGAGAAACAGGCACATTTTAGGTCTGAATCATTCTAAAATGACAGTCTAAAAGAGGTTGGATGAATTGTAAAAAGAACCTGTGTTGACTAGCAGAGATAAAGGTATCCAAGGAGTGGATCTTGAAAGTTAAGCAAGTCCAACTGAGTGGAAATTATTTACATTGGATCAATCCAGAGTCTGCTGATGACAGCCATATCCTCTTCCACAGTTGCAGTAAGACTGGTTGGAATGGGATCACACCTTTTATGGTCCAGTAGGCATGGTCCTGAAAGGTCTTGGTCTTCTATACCCTTGCCCTTTCCATGTGCAATATAATCAAAGCTCTTTGAGGCATCCCTGGAAGTCACACTAAAGACAGGTATTGTCTGATGCTCTAGATAGATAGGAGCAATGGGCAATGATTAACGGCATGAAATTTAACAAGAAAAAATGCTGCATTCCGCACCTGGGACAGGGTAATGCCAGACACAAGCACAGACTGGGAGAGGACTGGCTGGAGAGCAGCCCTGCAGAAAGGGATCCGGGGGGTGCTGGTTCAGAGCAGGAACAACAGGAGTCATCAGTGTGCCCTGGCAGCCAAAACGGCAAACCACATCCTGGGGTGCATCAAACACAGCACAACCAGCTGCTCAAAAGAGGTGATTGCCCCGCTGTATTCGGTGTTGGTGTGGCCTCACCTTGAGTACTGTGTGCAGTTCTGGGTCACACAACTTAAGAAGGATGTGAGGGTCCTTGAATGTGTCCGGGGGAGGGCAACAAAGCTGGTGAAAGGGCTGGAAGGCATGTCCTGTGAGGAACGGCTGAGGACTCTGGGTTTGTCTAGTTTGGAGAAAAGGAGGCTGAGGGGCGATCTCATTGCTCCCTACGGCTTCCTGAGAAGAGGATGTGGAGAGGGAGGTGCTGATCTCTTCTCCCTGAGATCCCCTGATAGGACGTGCGGGAAAGGTTCAAAACCACACCAGGGGAGGTTCAGACTGGATGTTGGGAAGCATTTCTTTACCGAGAGGGTGGTCAAACACAGGAACAGGCTTCCTAGAGAGGTGGTCAATGCCCCAGGCCTGTCAGTGTTTAAGAGGCGTTTGGGCAATGCCCTTAATAACACACTTTAACTTCTGGTCAGCCCTGAAGTGGTCAGGCAGTTGGAACAGATGATCACTGTAGGTCTCTTCCAACCAAAATATTCTTTTTTCTTTTCTTTTCTTTTCTTTTCTTTTCTTTTCTTTTCTTTTCTTTTCTTTTCTTTTCTTTTCTTTTCTTTTCTTTTCTTTTCTTTTCTTCTCTTTTCTTTTCTCTTTTCTTTTCTTTTCTTTTTTTCTCTTTTCTTTTCTTTTCTTTTCTTTTCTTTTCTTTTCTTTTCTTTTCTTTTCTTCTCTTTTCTTTTCTCTTTTCTTTTCTTTTCTCTTTTCTTTTCTTTTCTTTTTTTCTCTTTTCTTTTCTTTTCTTTTCTTTTCTTTTCTTTTCTCTTTTCTTTTCTTTTCTCTTTTCTTTTCTTTTATTTTCTTTTTTTATCTTTTCTTTTTTCTTTTCTTTTCTTTTCTTTTCTTTTCTTTTCTTTTCTTTTCTTTTCTTTTCTTTTCTTTTCTTTTCTTTTCTTTTTTTCTTTTCTTTTCTTTTCTTTTCTCTCTTTTCTTTTCTTTTCTTTTCTTTTCTTTTCTTTTCTTTTCTTTTCTTTTCTTTTCTTTTCTCTCTTTTCTCTCTTTTCTCTTTTCTTTTCTTTTCTTTTCTTTTCTTTTCTTTTCTTTTCTTTTCTTTTCTTTTTTTCTTTTTGCTTTTCTTTTCTTTTCTTTTCTTTTCTTTTCTTTTCTTTTCTTTTCTTTTCTTTTCTTTTCTTTTCTTTTCTTTTCTTTTCTTTTCTTTTCTTTTCTTTTCTTTTCTTTTCTTTTCTTTTCTTTTCCTTTCTTTTCCTTTCCTTTCTTTTCTCGGATACCTAAACCCATAAAGCAGCAAGACTCTTATAAAACCTTCAGTTTAATTTCTGAGTGCAGTTCAAGATGCTGAAGATAATCTTTGGAGCCCTGGTTGGTGACTGCTCAGGAGAATACACATCACCATATACCTCAGTGAAAACTGCTTTGCAAGAGGATGCTGCCAGTTCATAGACAGAACACCATCATATACGGGTTTTCCATTTCACTACTCTTCCCTTTGCTAAGTTTGCCATACCCTGTTCTGCAAAGGATGAAAATTAATTAATTATAAGACGAAGAAGAATTAGAAGTATCTGCTGCCTACTTATTCTCACTTACGGTGGCCCTTCTGGCTACGTGCTGTCAGTCACAGGTCAGACATCACAGCTGGGACTTCTAAAGAGGAAACCCACTGTTTCCATAATGCTAATACTTTGTTTTGTAAAGCTGCCACATCATCTCTCACCACCTAACATCTTATATCCTTACTTTTACACCCTAAAAAGGCCACTGTGCCATTCCACATCCTTGGAAGGTGAAAGCACAGCTTATTTCCCAACACACATACCATTTTTTTGTGTGTGTGAATGCACAGGCAAGCCAAATGTAAACTATGGTACATTTGCACACAACTGGCTTCCGAATTATGCTGTGACCTCGAAGCCTTCAGGTAACAAGTCTTCACTTGTTTGCTCCTCTTTTTTTCTGGATAAATATCATCGGTGGCCACAACTCCTCTGACCTCCCACAAATTTCTTTAAATGAAATTGCTGAAATGCACTAGGGAGGAGAGAAATTGAAGAAAAATAAAGGTACAAAAAAAAAAAAAAAAAGCAGCAGCATCTCTGTGTACACACAGTAAAGAAGCTCTAGAATGGGGAATGTAAGTTAAAGAGAAGCTGGCAGATTTCTCTTTTCTTCCTTTCAAACTAATTTTTTCCCCAGAAACAATCTCTCTTATATAATCAAGGTTGTAAGGATACTAGTAAATGGCACACTACAAAAGCCCACACAGGGGTAGAATATTTGTCCTCTGCCACTGCTGGCAACTCTGCCCAACCCAAAGCTTACCTGGCACATTCCTCTGTGCTCCTCTGGTGGAAGTGGTGTGGCCAGGATAGCACTGTAAACTGCAATGTTTTTAACCCACAGAAATCCATTGACTACATTTTCTTTCTATTCTTGTCAGAATAGAAATGCACATTGTCAGATATCAGCCAAAATTTTCCCACTTTGTCTCTTATTTATATTGACATGAATTATGCTAGTTCTTTTTCTATTCTCTTCTGAGCTGAATAAAAGAGAGAATTGTCTATGGGTGAAAGTGTCTTCTTCCTCCACATAAAAAGTTGAATTTTTTTTAACCTGCCTGTGAAGAGCTTGGTGTTCCCTTTAGTTTGCAGATGAATGTTTTCTTGGCAATGTAGTCTTTGGATTTCTTTTCTTTTTTTTTAACATTCTGTTCCCCCCCCCCCCCCCAAGATATTAATCTTCATCAGGATGTCCTTGGTGCTGTGTCTTAGGCTCTGGTGCACACCAGAAAGGGGCTATGAAAACCCAAGCTAGGCAATACTAGATGATATTGAAAAGCATGGGTGTTCTGAAAGGTGCTGGCATTAGTAGGGCTGTGCACTGCCTTAATGTAATTTTATTTTAGTTTACTTTCCTTTATAATTTTATTTTATTGAAGCCATATCTAGAAAGCACTTGCCTAAGTTTGTACTGGTTGTGAGGAAAGACAATTTTGAATGACTATCAGTTTCTCCCATTCTGATTTTACATAGCAACATTATCTAGATAAGTTGATAAGTTATGGCAAATGTCTTAATTTATGTTTTGATCTGATCCACCTAACACTGAAAGGCTTTTAGGACAACATGTTCACTCATTATTCTAAAACAAAAATGCTGTTCTAAAAAAAGCAACCCTAAAAATCTACCTTCCGACAAATTTTGTGATTTCTGGCAAGGGACATTCAAATAGACTTTAGCCAAGACTGTTGTGATCAAATACTGTACTGCTCCCAAATTAGCTGTTGTAGGGTCCCACAGGCATATGGTTAGGGTTATTCCATGCATCCAAATTAAACTACAAGTAACATCGAAGAACCAAAATATTCCAGGACTGGGCCACCAACCAGATCCTGGGAGCGTAGAGAAAGCCATAATACTTCTCAGATGGCTCATAAGGGTAGAACTCTGTTCTGCAATCCCTTACAAATAACACAACCTTTGCACTTACCAGCCTTTTTTCTCTATCAGGTCATGCAGCAAGGCCAAGTTGTGCTTAGGAGTTAAGCATATCCACAGAGAAAACATGCATGTAACACATTTTGATACCTCTACATGTTAAGTCATGCCAGAGTGATACTGTGGTAGCCAGGAAACAGAGAGAAAGGATTTCTGAGGGATAGTCTTATGGTGACTAGTGAGTTAGTACAGACTTATGACAGACTTTATGGACCTGTGGGACTCTGGAAAGTGTTCTTTATTGCAGGGGTCTCAGCTGCTTTCCTGCACTGAATACTTCTTTGTGTCTTTCCCTTGTCATAGAGTCCGGGCCATCCTGTCCTGTCCTAAGCAGGGATTCTGCACTTTTTTAGAAAGACTAGACTTCAGTGTCCGACTCCCTGTGCCTCTATAGGATTTCCCAGCTGAAGGCCCTTGAGATCAAAATTTCCTTCCCTTCACACTTCGGTAGAGCATTAGTCTAACCTGCTTTTGGGTGTGATAAAAGACACAGACCCTTTGTAGGCTCTTGACCTTCAGAGAAGAACACAGTAGAGAACAAATTAGGGTAAATCCATTTTGAATCCAATGGCACAGCCAATCCCAAGTGGTCTAGTTGCTGGGAAACAGAGCAGTGATGCAGATACAAGCATGCAGTGATGGGTAGAGCTTGTATGCCCACAGGTCTGAGTGCCCAGACTTACTGGGAGGACTTTTTTCCTCACTGGTCTCACAGGAAGGCAATGCAGACAGAGCAGAACAAGCACTCACTGCCTACTCCTCCAGTGGCATTTTACAGGAAGATACTGAAGGCAGTTGCCTCTGGCATCATTGACTCGGCATGGATTCCCACCACCTCTGAGACAAGGTGCAGTGATGTTTTGTAGGAATAGGAACAGATACATATATGAAAGAGGAGGTGCTCCTGAGTAGGCACTTCTCTCTACATGTTTGGATCCATGTCATGTGTTTCAGTAGGATGAAAATTAATTTATTTGCCTAAACTTTATTTGGATCAACTTTTGGATACTGTGTGTTTATTTATTTGTTTACATTTGTTTCCACCTTTCATGTTATTAATGTACTTCCATTTCATTAGCAAATGCTCAGTCCTTCAGAGGCACTAATGTTATATGATTATTTTTTTCCTGTGCATTTTTTCTGTGCTTTCCTAAGCTGCTGTTCCAGAAGACGTGCCAGATTTTCGGACACGGCTTATATTGGTATTTTCTACGAGTAAACCAAAACAGAATTGTTCTAGTGAAAGCCTTTCTTATAATAAGGAAATAGGACTTCCATCTCATTCTATTTTAAAATAAACTTTAAAATGTATTGTTTTCACATGAGAAAAACTTCTTCTCACAAGTTTCTCATGTACCTCTGGCAGCAGGTGCTTTCCTGGCAGTGTCTCTCTCAGACTGTTGGTCATTATCCTCCAATGTCACCCAGATAACTATCACCACAGGCTGGAAATCACTTATGAATCATGACTTCTGCAAGTCTCTAGGACCTCAGATCTCCTCTGACCTTAAGCTCTCTCTTCAATGCCATTAAATAAATTAAATGTTTAAATTACCTATATTAGCTTTAATTATATAGAGTCAACGAGAAATAAATCTATAAAGGGGAAAGTCTAATCTAAAAAAGGACTTGCCCTCACTTCAAAGTGGATGAACATGCCAGTGGAAACGACAGAGACTGTAACCTCTGTAGGAAAGCCAGCTCATTTTGAAGATTTCCTCGACTTTAGTCATGTAACAGAATGTACCATGTTGCATAGTTGAGGGCAAATGCCCTTATGTTATCTCAGTGTTTTACAGTCATATCCAGGAGAAAACAGCAGCTTTTCAGGTATGGGTTGGGACAGGGAGACAGGGAAAGCCTTCCTCTGAGATGCACATAGACTGCAGGCAGAGGTCAGAGGAGGTGAACAAATAGGAAAATTTTAGTACTACGAAAAATTTCTTAAAATAGAACTGAATTGTTTTCAATATAAACAGTGTAATTGGAAGCTTAATTTAATGTAATTACATTTAATTAAGTTTGATTAACTTAGCTTTAACTTAGTTCAACTGTGCCCTTTCATAATGCCAACAGCAGTCTCGCATATCTCCATTTATCTGTAAACTGTCCCCGTGATTAAAGGCAATTGGGAAGATGAGGTTATCTAGTTTCATAGTGCCTTGGCATTCACTTTTAAGAGATTGAATGTGGGCTTAAGGCTAAACCTGTTTCCCTGTGTATAGGGCTCTAGATGAAGGTACGTCCCAGGGAGCAATGGTGAAATTACGCATCAGCAGACAATTTGCAGGGGGTAACAGGACCCCAGTCCTTTGTAATTTCCCCCCCACAGTTCAAGATCACCTTGCAGGACAATAGGAACTGTCAGAGTGCTGTGACTCTGGGCAGGCTGCAGAGCAAAGAAGTGAGCGGATGAGAATGACGTACCTTGTGAGGCAATACCTCTGTAGGTTCCAAATGGTATTCATCTTCAGTTTTCTCCTATTATACTAGGGACTTACTGCAGCTGGCCTCCATGTCTGAGTGGTTAATAAAGTTGATTTACACTGTTTATTTCTGTCAGGAGTCCATCAGGAATATTTTATTTTGCCTCTGGTAAGTCCCCAATTTGTTGCTCTATAGTCTGCTTCCACAGAATCATCAGTTCCATAAAAAGAAAAACATCATTATGTCATACAGCCAAACTAGCCACTCACAGAGGAAAGAATTGTATTTATTATTAGCACCTGCTAACAGTTAACTAAGTTTCTGTTGGCATTACCCTTTCGTTGGTAGTATATATGTAGTAGGTGTGTGTAAGGTGCAACTCATGCTGATTACAGTGATTTTGACTTAAAAGTCCATGTGGGGTGCCATACCTTGGTTTGCCAGTCAGTTTAACTAAAAATTGTGTTAGGGAGGAAAAAAGGCCTCCTTCCTTTACCCATGAAGTCTTTTCATCATTAGTTAAAATTTCTCATGAAAAGGTTTTCTTTTTTTACCTTAGCTCTGCTGCAGATTTGAGCTGATGATCCTCCCTAGTGCTGTGTTCCAACCCTTCAGAAAGAGTGGAAAAAACATTCCCCATAGAGAAAGTGGGGAGAAGAGTTACTTCTTACACCTGCAAAGCTGGGAATCACAGTTGCCAAGATATCCTGCAGCAACAGGGGAGAAGAAACTCTGTTCTCTCCTCCACCCAGCAGCTCCTGGGAACAAGGATCACACTTTTATAAAGACAAACTGTCGTTGCATCACGTATACTGAAAAACAAATTGCTGGGAAGCTGAGCTATGAATTGATTCTCATTGATTAAATTCTCATCTCGATGTGCTGGAATAGTGTGGAAGATCCAAAAGATCCTGTTGTGTGACAGCGCTACATAAATCCAAGAATTTATGTCAGTGCTTTACAGAGCACCTTGGAAGTATCCAGTTTTGGGCTTTCAATTTGAATATAGAACTAGGGCTGATTTTCAAATGAAACATTAGTTAAAGCTCCAGTTAAGACCCAAAATCAGTGGGCGCTGTCATTACTCTTACAAAAGTCTCCCCAGTGTCCAGGGTGCTGTTTTTGGCAAATAGAATTATAAATGGAATAGGGAGAGTTAAAAACCAAAAAAGTTAATTCAGATCTCAGAAAGTGAAAAGCTGAGAAATTTGTCCACATAGTTTAAATGACCTATATGCAAAGGTCACCTAAATTTTTGAGATGCTGGAGGGGTGTGTAGGAGACCTCACCTAAAGAATATCTTTCCACATAAATTCAACTGCCATGTCAAGGTAACTGA
Source organism: Astur gentilis (assembly GCF_929443795.1). NCBI lineage: Eukaryota > Metazoa > Chordata > Aves > Accipitriformes > Accipitridae > Astur > Astur gentilis. The sequence continues at coordinate 62,134,688 of NC_064919.1, forward strand.
CAGCCTCTCCACTTGAGACCAACAGCCAAGCATCCAAAATAAAACACACACATATCTGAAGCCAACAACAAAGAATGCTGCAGAGACCTCCAAGTGAGCTCTGATGGAAGCCAGTGAGTCCATATGACACAAGACCATGAAGCCCTATCACTTTAGGTCCAGAACAATATAGCCCTTCTTTGGTACAGGAGACTGAGCAATGCTGTGCTTTCATGCAACCTCTCACATCACCTATGGTGTCATTCCTCATGGAAGTCCCTTAGCTTAAACACAGTAAGGCTGAGTTGCAAAACATTAAGTTGTGTTTTTTCAAACTAAAGGTGTATTTGTCATGGTTGGTTTTGAGGGTAGTTTACTACCTTCTGTGGGAGTTGGAAGATACTGATAAATATCAATACCAGCAAGACTTTGTCAGAGCTTTAGCTGGTGCTGTCCCCCACGTGATGATGGATACCCACCATATGCCCTCATATTGCACTGCACAATTCTCTTGTGCTGGGATGCCAACAAAGGACCTTGACAATGTTTAAGCTACTAATGGATGAGTTGATCTCCTATCATAGTGATCAACATTACATGGCTCTTTTATTGTCCATGGTAGAATTAATGTTTCCTGGAGACTCCATGCCTCTGCTTTTGTACAGCTCCTTGCACACTGGAATCCTGGGTTGGATTTTTTTTTTCTGGTGCTGTTATCACAAGGAATGCAAATGCTATATTGTTAGAAGTAATAAATATCAACAACGGTGAATAGATTCAAATGAAAAATATCTGAAAGCAGAATTAAAATGATATTCTAGAAAGCTGAAGGAGCAAATGCTAACATGGTGGACTTGACTAAACTTAACCAACAGTGGGTGATTAAACTGTATTTTTAGCAAGCTAAAGGCACATTTGTCATGGTTGGTTTTGCGGATAGTTTACTACCTGCTGTAGGAGCTGGAAGATACTGATAAATATCAATACCAGCAAGACTTTGTGAAAACAAAGGCTGATTTTATTTTTTATGGAAAGAATGTTGATTTTATTGCAATTTAAAAAAAAACAACACAGAATGCTTGAACATTTAGTATTCTAAAAGGATACAGGATAAATACAGCAATGCTGTCATCAAGCTCTCACAGATTCAAAGGCTCTGTGATTTACCCAGCTTCTCAAGAAAATGTCAGTCTCATATGAATTATGAGTACTTTCTTATTTAAAAAAGGATAGACCTGGAAGAATTCCATCAGCATTTTGTCTTACACAATTAGCCACATATCAGTTATTGGCAGTTTGAAAATCCATGGACACTTGCCACACATTTCCATGTTTGGTGGTGGTGAAATCATTAGTGAAGAGAAAGGTTGCTTTTGTTCTGGAGAAATTACTTGATGCATTAGGTTTTTGTGTTCGTGTGACAAAGAACATACTTTATTGTGTGTTGAGTTTTTGTGTTTTAAGTTGCATTGCAAACAGAACTATTTGCGGTCTTGGAAAGGTTCAGTGTGTAAGTTAAAGTCACTTCAGAACAGCTCTAACTTGCATGATTTCTCACTTAACTGATCACCAAAGACCTTCCTGGTGCTGGCAGCTTCACAGAAGGTAGATTTTTCAACTCAAATTGCCTTTCTTGAATTAGTTTACTAATGAATTAGACTCAAATAAAGAAAAACAAATAATGGACTTAATAAAAAATGGACTAGATAATTTTTTTCAAAAACATTTAAAAATATATATAAAATGGAAGATGCTTTTGGTTTTAATAAATTAGAAGGTCACAAGAACTGTGTTCTGTGAGAAGGCTTAAATACTAATTTAAAAAAATCCCACACCTGACAACCAGTATGTATCAGTTTGGACATGTCACCAGTGTGTTCTCCATTACTGCTCAGTTGCCAGATAGATACCCCACCTGTTCTTTAGAGTTGGGCTCTGTGGCCTTAGTACGTCTTCCACAGTACGTAACACCTGTAGGTTCCCATGATATGCTGCCTTCCTTTGCTTGGAAGAAAGCTCCTGGTGCATCACATCACCTGTGAGGAGGAGTGTATAATGGGAAACACAATCAGAAACTCCCATATAGCATAAAATAACTGTGTTGTTTTCAGCTGGAATAATTTGGGTTTCTGACCAAAGCCTTATCTTCCATTTTTCACCAGAATTGAAATGTTGACCTGCACTAGCAAACAAATACCTTTTGCTTAACTATCGGAAATGGATGCTTTATCTTTATCTTATTTCTAAAAATAACATACTGATTGTAGTCAAGCCTGGATCAGCCTAACTTCTAGATCTTATTTTTAATGGTATCCTTTGTATAGAAGCAGTGTATAGGAATTTGTTTCACATCTTTCATTTTGACAATTTCCTTCATGATTCCACTGCTGCAAGCACACAGGCAGTATTTCTGGATCCTTCTATAAATACTTTTTTTCTTTTCCTTGGGGATACTTGCTATTCACAGTTTAATACATAAAAATACTGAATGTACCCATTTTCTTTTGCTCTTATTCCTACAATCACATTTGGTTCATAAGACAGGACAGATCACATTGTCTGATTTTGCTATAAACAGCACAGATGGTGTGTAGGATATGGAGGTACTAGAGGGAGACAAAAAGAGAGTGAGAAAGAACAGTGGAAAATCCAGCAAACATAGTTGTAGGGCAGACGGGGAGTTTGAAGACAAAAAGAACAGGACTGGAAGAGCAGGACACCAGATGAAGGACAAAAGCAAAGGAGAACTTGTTTGCAGCATGGAGGGAGGGTCTATGAATAGGAAAAAGACAGAGATAAAAGATTTCCATAGACAAGCAATAGATGATCACCTGACGGAGCAAAGCTGGAGGGCAGGTTAATGTATGAATGAGTGGCCATGTGACAAATCCGTAAATGAAAGGCAAAGAAAGAGAACAAGGCAGGATATTGAGGACAGTAAAACAGATTGACAACATGCACATATCAAAACTCCTCTAGGAAACCCACCTTGATTTGCCCCTTTTTCCCCTTTCCAAATCAATCAACATTGCATATTGCCAGTTTCAAACCTGGGAATATTTGGCTGGCTGATGAAGAGATGCTGGAAGATCTTTGACAGAGCCAATATTAATTCTGGTTAATAGCTGCTGCTGCAAAACTGCATTATTCAACCAACCTAAAATTCAAATCAGTCTCCAAAAGGCCACTTTCCCATTTCAAAAAGGAATGCCTGAACAGGTTATGACTTCTATCATCATGTCATGGAATCATAGAATCATTTAGGTTGGAAAAGAGCTTCAAAATCATTGAGTCCAACCATCAACCATGCCCACTAAACCATGTCCTCAAGTACCCCGCCTACTTGCTTTTTTAATATCTCCAGGGATGGTGACTCCACCACTTTCCTGGGCAGCCTGTTTCAATACCTGGCAACCCTCTCACTAAAAAATTTTTCCTAATATCTAACCTAAATCTCCCTTGCCTCAACTTGAGGCCATTTCCTCTCGTCCTATCTCCAGCCACCTGACAGAAGGGACCAGCACCCACCTCACTACAACCCCCCTTCAGGCAGTTGTAGAGAGCAATAAAGTCTCCCCTCAGCCTCGTCTTCTCTAGACTAAACAGCCCCAGTTCGCTCAGCTGCTCCTCATAAGACTTGTGCTCCAGGCCCCTCACCAACTTGGTTGCCCTTCTCTGAACATGCTCCAGTCATCTATGCAAAAAAAGCAGTCCAGAAGAATGCTTAGAAAAAATTATATATCTAATGAATCTTCTGAGGAAGAAAGGAGAAAAAAGTAGAAGCTATGAGTGATTTTGGATATATTAATTTTGGAGTTCTCAGTGGAAGAGAGCTTAGAAAGAGATGATGTTGAAAAGAAGTGTTGTCACTCATGTCCTCTTCACAAACCAGTCAGGAGGATTTAGAAATCTGAGGCTAGGTATCTGAAATGTGAATAATTTACAATCTCCATCCACTTCTGAAAATCCTGGGCAAAGTGTTTTCTTAAAAGTGAATTACCTTCACCAATACAATAGGTACCTAGTGTTTTAGTATTCTTATGAAACCTTATTGACAAAGCCACAGTATTCTACCGATGGTTAACATGACAGCATACACTAAGAAAAAAACTCTTAAATGAAATGCAGAGTGTGTGGTTACTGTAGTTTTTAGCCCTGTGGAGGAGCAACCCCCCCTGATCCCAAGCCAGAAACCTCATAATCGGGAAGAAGATTTTTCTTTCTTCCCAAGAACCCCTCTGTTTTATATTATTCCAAGTGTCTATGTTATTTTTTTCAGACATATTTAATTTCTTTTCAAAGGACAGATCTGTCTGTGAACAGAAAAAGGGAAGAATAAAGTCCCCTTGTGCTAAGACTTTGTGGGATTGTACCACATCATACCCACATGGTATGGGTTCCAAGGCAGTGGTGTCAGATGATAGTTCCTGTCTCTGCATAAGTTTCCTGGGAAAGTTGAAAGGGTATAAATTGCAAATGCACAGAACGCCATTTGATCACAGTGATGGGGGGCCTGGCAAAATCCTAAACCCCCTCAGTCCTCAGTCAAAAAATAAATGCGAGCTGAATTATCTCTATCTGTATTTAGCCTTTGTTAGGGACCTCATCAAAGCTTGGTAAGTCAGGGAGAAGCAACCCCAAATTTGGCTATCTTCAGTTGTTGGAATAAATGCAGACATTAGTGGTTTTCCACTTGCTACTAACTTGTGTCATAGAAGTGTTACACAGTTAAGTCTTTGGGTATGGACATGAAGACAGAGTTATGCATATGCATGGAAACCATCACGGCTGATTAATGGGGAACAATTCCTTTAGGGTTTGTTTATCTCATATTTGTACCCACTGCAGTAGTATTGGAGTGGCACAGGCAAATACTTCATTTTTAAAGAGGAGGAAGCAAGAGGAGCAGCCAGCCTGTGTCTAATCAGTGTTGGTCAGTAATGACCACTGGTCAAACTTTTGCAATACATGAAGGCAAGATATGTGCCACATTGGTAATCTCACAATCCGTCAGTTCAAAGCACAAGGAAACAAATGAAGAAGTCCCAGACGCACTAAACCATGAAGCCAAAGATGAAGAAGGAAGGAGCATTTCTGAAGTTAACTTACCTTACTGATATGCTTTGCTTTGCTGTAGTATTCTTTATGTCTCTGGTAGGGAAAATGCACAGCAGGGTGAGGAGGGAGTTTTGTATGCATAGTACTTGTCTGGTTTATTCAGTTATCACTTTTCTTAATCTTCTTTGTCTTTCAAAAATTGTTTGATGTATGCTTTTACAGAAAGATGACAATTAGTCTATATGGTTCACAGACTGTAAGTAAGAAGTAAAGATACTATTATGATTTACAGTACACAAATTGTCCTGGCTACTGTCTGAGCAATATTTGGTTTACTTTAGGAGAATAGACCTCTCTCTGAAGAGGAACAGTGAGAATGGAAGTGTCCATAACTTAGGAGACTTTTTAGTTTAAATAATAAGAATGAACTAAAAATGCAAAGAAAAATATCAAGCATAAAATCAAGTGGAGGAAAACAGGTTGAAATAAGAATTTGCCATTAGCAGAAATGTTTATGGCTGGATTTGACAACTATTGGGATATGAAGAAACCTGGTCTTGCCATAGAGCAAGAAAGTAGACTACCTGATTCCTCTTGAAGCTAATATCTAAATATTTATGAAGGTGTAGTCAAGGCTCTGTGAAAATATAATAAACTAATGGAACTCATTTGGGTGGCTTTGGCAAAAAGATTGTTCATTAATGTTATTGATGTACACTGGAAGACATCTGATGTGAAGTTCATAATTGAAATGTTACAAGCACTTCAGCATATGGATCCTTCACATTCACTTAATTGCCAGTTTAGTAATAATTTTATGTAATGAGGAATTATTAATAATACGTGAAATACTAAATTGACGTAATCACCAAAAAACGTAAGATGACATCCACTGTGCAAAGGATGTTATAATTCCAGGTGTCTTTGTTATATTTTAAACAAGGAATATAACTGGTCAAATTCATCTTTCAAAACTATTGACTCTACAAAGTTTTAATAATTTTTTATATAATTGTGTTTAAAGGTAAGGCTATTAATCAGATGTTCTTTTTCCTCATTCTTTATATCCCTTATTAGCATCTAGTTATGACAAAAAACTTGACAAATTATCATTAACAAACTGCCTTACAGTTTTGTAGTACAAGTCCTGCTGTGAAATAAACCTCTATATGCTGTTTCTTTGACTACGTAGTCGGACACCAATACCCTGTTGAGATAGGTGAGAAAAGGGGACCAAATTTGTCTCTTTCCCAGTTGCAGTTTAATCATTGTGGAAGATTGTGGTATTGGGACAAGAGATCTTTTATCTCCAGCACACCAATAAAAATCTTCCCTAAGTTTGCAATTACTGAAAGTCAATAGCCTATTGGTATGAGAAATGTACTCTTCGAGGACAAATGTCCACAACACAGTTATCACCCCTATTGCCACACAGAACAGATTGAGTGGGCACAGAGAATGTCAGGCACCTCCCCAGGTAATCCTCGTCACGGCAGGATCGGCGCACACTGATGTGGGGACCAGTGAAGTGTGCAAGGCCGCTCATTCTCTGGGAGCCTTGTCTAGTCTATGACTTCATTTTCCTGAGTCATTATTCTGACACATCTCATGGGCAACATCTTCAGTGAGAGAAAAGAGCCAATATGAGTTTTTACTTATACTGGCATAAATCAAGAGAAACCCTACTGAAGCCAATGACTTTCTATACAAAATCATAAAAGCAAGAGGTAAACCAGAGCTATTAATGAACAGCAAAATAGAAAGCAAAGTCTTCAATTCCATTTTAGCTCACTTCAGATTTAAGTGAGAGACACGGGAATTGAAGTTCTCTGGTTCTCTTAGGCTGGGAGCTGGAATTGTGAGACTTAACACTTCAGGATATAAAGTAAATTGCATAGCACATGTCCAGTTAAAAAAATCATATGCGTGAGTGAACTTATCCAGAATTCCTACATATGTTTTTAGCTCTTTAAGCTCTTCTGCTCCTTTTTCATAAAGCTAACATCAGTGATGAGCTCCAGTTTGAGTGGGAAGGATGAAGATGAAGATAGCATATTTAGTAGAAGGCAGCATTTGCTGAACATCACTTGAAGAAACAAGATGACAAGCATGAAAATGTAAATTAGAGGTCAATTTTGTTTCAGTTTTAGGTGGATACTGCTCTCAAAAGCTAATAAACCTTTGATAAAGGAGATCCAACTTAGTACCTAAGGAATGGTCCATTCCAGTTGTTACTTTGACTGATCAGTGAGTCTTCACAGTGCAACAGCTGTATGCAGAAAGTCTCAGGACTAAAGTTTATTCATTATTTCATGCTTACTTGGACATATTTAAATCAAATCTTATCATAAAATATGAGGTTTAGTACTTCCATTACCTTCTAAAATACTAAATTACGGGATCTGAATAGTTGCTTTCTGACTTTCACCTTGGAAGAGTCTATCTAGGAATTACATGAACTATATTCAACAGCAAAGAAGACACAACCTTTAGAGAGATCATGCATGTAAGTTTCATATGGGAGATAAAATGAGTTATTTGTACATCATACTATAGCAAAGTAAAAAATTTTTCAGGCTATGTAAAAAGTCTGTGCTCTTTGTGTGATACAATTCCAATGCTAGTACATATGATATGATTTGATGAATTGCAATAATTACTATGTGCATTGTACTCTTCCCTTCTTGTTTTCACATTAGCAGATTTTTTCTGTGAGGCTCACTAATGGTTTGTGTTTTAACCAATTTAATACCTCTTTTCTTAAAGTATTTAGAAGCATTTGTTTATATAAAGAAATTGCTGTTGAACAGGCAAAAAAAGATCTATTTTAATATTCTAGAAATCAGCAAAATACTACTGAAGAAAAACAAAGCATTACATATTCTGAGAAATGGTACAACAGAGTATCTTATTTCTTGTAAAACATATTAAGCAATAGCAATCACTTTAGGCAAATGTTTATTTTATATTTGATTGCTAAGCAAGAGAGAGTTTCATTCATCTTCATTTTTGCATTTTTAAGTCCACATAATTTAGTTCACACTGGAGCACAAAGCTGAATGTTAATAATTTTTCTTTGTGTATTGTATTAAGTGAAAGACAAAGTATTTTTCTCTCTCTTTTATTTTTGTTCTGGTTTGATTTTCCTTTTGGCTTTGTAAATACCCAGGGCAGCATGATATACAGGAAGATGAAAAGCCCCTTATCTTACCATCTACTTCAAAAGTAGCAGTAGGACATGGCAATAATGTTCTTTCTTCCCTCATGAAAGAGGACAGGAGGACTCAGAAAGAGAGCAAAAAAGTAAAAGGAAGTGGTAGAAAAACTGGAATGGGGGAGAATTTTGAAAACTCATTTTCAGATACAGTTTGATTCCTGGTAGTCTAGGATTACAATTAATATTACTTATTTTGTGAAGCTCTTCTGCTTTCTAAATTCTCTGTCCTTAGCTGTAAGATCTGTATTCTAATTAAAATAGGATGATACTCTTGCTTATATTAAATAGTCCCCACCAACCCATACTGAGTTAGGACACCACAATCCAGCAAATTCCCTGCAACACTTTTTGTCTTAAATACAGTTCTATAGAATATAGTAATGAAGTGCATGAAGTAAAAAATATGCACAATGAAAAATGTAATTAAATGCTTTACATTTCACCCCACTCATCAAGCAAAAAATCTCTAAGATTACACAAGTGGGAGAGTAGGCACAATTTTCTAAAATCGTAACCTATAACAACTACAGCAGGAAAATATAAACTAGCAAGAATTAGTGATTAGGGATCCAGTCCTGAGGGTACCAAGCAATCTCAAATTTTACTGAAGTCCGTGGGAGCCCTAGGTTCCTGAACCTCTATGAAGCATGCCCTAGGTGACAAGCTAAAAATTTCACCTTATCAGAAACCAGAAACAATTAATATTACCCTTACAGAAATGACAGTGACACTGTGAGGTTTTTTACATTAGAGCTGAGTGAACATTTTATTTGCTGAAAATTATTCTGCACGTTACCTTTATTTCTCTTTGTAAACCACCTGCAAAGAGATAGTAACATTGTAAAATTCTCAGAAGTATTTCTTATTCAAAATTAGCCATACACTTCTCCAGTGAATTTTCTCTTCAAAATCTGCTTTTGGTGAATATTTGGGCTTGCATTCACTTTTTCATGAGTTATTCATACTAATAAAGCTTGAGCACTCAAGTGTTCCTGGAAAGCAAACGTGAAAGCATTGCAAACATGGTCTAATTGAAATCCACTTTCCACTTTGAGCAAATATTCGCAGAACATTTTTCCTACTATGCACTTCGGTTTAGTTGACATTATGGGCTAAAATCTCACTGATGTGCACTAAAGAGAGACATCACAGCAGAACCCTGTTCAATAATGCAGGTGCAATATTCCTGGAACGGGCAGGTCTCTTGAACAGGCATAGCGTGATTTAACCTGCTCTGTCCTTTTATTTCATTCAGAGGGCAGCCTTAAAGTAGACTGCTGAATGGCTAAGCGAACTCTCCTTAGTGTTTCAGCCACACATCAAAACATAAGAGCCCTTGCTGTACCTCGCTCTAAGCTCCCCTTCAGAGCTAATCAATAAAGTTATTCATCTAGCTTCTTTCATAATTACCTGTGATCAGCTTATTGCTGGTGTAAGATAGGCTTCTTCAGAACATATATTTGTTGCTGACATGAGAGGTCACCATACAAGCAGTGACCAGTGGTGTAACTTCTTTTATATTTATACTATATATGGATAGATAGATAGACAGATAAAGCTATTGTCCCTGAAACATCTTGCTCTTTGGAAACAGGCAAAAATGGTCAATCTGCATCCACCCAACCTTCCTGTAAACCCTCACCTCGGACATGTTTCAGTGCATTAGGAACTTCATCCTCCCTAGGAATGTGCTGAGGTCTGTAGAGCAACAGGCATTTCCAAAGGGCAATTCTGATCTTGGGTGGTCAGAACTACTTTCTGGATGTGCCCATCTTTCCCCATCAAGGAGAAGGAGGCCCAACAGTGACAAAACGCCCAATGGAAGTGCCTCAGAAAATTGTCTGTGTTGGGAGGGACAACTCCAGACCCTGTTGTCTCCAGTGTCAGATTCATAAGAATTACCACAGTTCTGCTATCAAACTCTCTTGTAAAATCATCATCTTCCTTGTATCCTCCTTGAGATGTAGAAAAGTCTAGTGAGAATCTCTCTTTCATGCCAACAATTCCCTGCTACTTTGATTGCCTTTTAAGCTCATCTCCTCTTATTTACTCATTCATTACAGATTGTTAAGCAAAGCACTGAAAGGGATAGGAAGTATTACAGCTCCCACAGAACTCTCAGAGGAACAAAACTTCAAAAAAGTTTATTACAAGTTGTGCTTATATCTCTCAATGCAAACGCTGCATTGCTAATGTCACAAAGTGTATTGACGGGTATTTTTTTTCTTAAACCCAGGATCATCAGGTTTCTCCTGCAACCTGGTGAACATCACCTTTTAATTACTTCATGCATGGTCCCTCTGGGTCACTGCTCAGCCACTTAGGTGAGTGTCCTTATGTCTCTCCAGATTTGTACTACACACAAAATCAAGCCATTGGCTGATATGAAACAAATAAGAAGTGATTTTCTCATAATCCTCAACATATATACAATATATACATAATCTATACATACAAAACAGTTAACTGTAACATATGCTACACACTCTTACTGTTGTACAACTTTGTGGGTACCAAAACCTTTGGTTTTTTGGTACATACATGTTATCACTCCAAAGGTATTCATGGACTACATGCAGATAATAAAAAATCTTCACTGGAATAATTCTTCCTTCAATACAACATATCTCGTTGCATGGAATTTTCTTCAACAAGGCTGTGAAACATGAAATCAGCTCTCTCTCTCTAGCTGTTTTTTTCTTTTGGTTTCTAACTATTCAGTGCTTAAAAATAGTTTTCTGCATACTAAATTGTGGCACCAGGTCATTTTCATATAGTTAAAATAAAGCACTACAGCTTGGATTTTAGGTCCAATAGTCACACCATAAGAATACAATTCATTCACTAATTAAATGCCCACTACCTCCATCACTAGCGCCTGCCAACTCCAAATTTATATTGCGAAGAACTTTCATTTTATATGATGCATAGAAAAGAAGAAGGGGGGGGGGGCGGGGAGAGACCAAGAATATTAATATGTAAGAAATTACTTCCTTAAGGTCAGGAGCACCTCAAACTGTACCACTGATAGAGCCACTAGAAATGGAAACGAAACTCTTAGGTTTGTAATAATATAGTAACTATACAAATAATAGCTCTGACTTTATCCATATATTAGAAATAGCTAGTTGACATGCTTTTGATGCTACTCTGCTACTACTGGTTTATTGCCCTATTGGATGGGGGCAGAAAGGCATGTCATTTTTATGTGGCTTATTGTCAAAGTGTTCATAAAGCTAGATTAGGCTGCATGCTCATTATGCTTGCTCCTCCTTTGCAGCAGAGCTACCTACTTTTGTTCCTAGACATAAGTGTGAAAATTAATATGAATATTTATTTTAAGACCAAATTGCAGTTTCCCTCCATCTCTACTATCTCCACATATTCATACACATGCCTTATTAAGTTACATTTTTTAGAGGTTGTTTTTATGTTTTTAATTGTTTGGTAGACTTAGGATATGTAACAATGGATAACTGTGCAATACATTAAATACTTACGGGTATGTTGTGCCTTCTGTTATAATATAAAATCCATCTATTCTGGTTGATGGGTTTTAACCTCACACAGAATACTTTAAACTCCATTTGGACTTGTGCCTACAATCACCTTAGCAAAGTCTCTTAAGTAACTGCGCACAGCCTAATTAGTATGCATTATCAATTAACAAACTTAATAGCCGGCAGATTGATTAGATCCTCTGTTGCAGGGGCAGAGCTGAAGCGAAACAGAATGAAAAATCATTGCACGCATACACTGCTGCTTTGTTATTTTCTCAGATCCCCTCCTCCTCCTCCACATTCCTTTAATGCATACATATGGTTCTGAATATCTTGTAAACTACAGCTTGCTCTAACTCTTTAATAAAACTCACTTGTAGATGAGACAACCATAGTCCATGCCTTATTTATTTCTCGCTGAAAACATGAACCATTTGTTTTCACCCACGTCCTTCCCCTCTAAATGGTGCAAGTTTTAGAGATCTGCTGCTTCTAAGCTGCTTGTTTTCACAGTGACTGATAGGGAAAACCAGGTAAGTTGGAGCTGTGCGCACCACTTCAGATAAACGGTAGCTGAGAATATGGTTCAGGCATCACATGGATGGTATGTTGACACATACCACAAGGTGGATTCCACAATTATTGTTTAAAAAAAAGAATAGCACAAAACACAGTATGTCATTTTATATATTCTGTAACATTGATGAGCTGGAAAATAAGAGTACAGGAAGAAAAAATTTCCTATTTGGAAAGCAGAAATCAGACTAAAAATATTCATCATAAATTTTAGATAAAATGCTGGTGTTAGACAGGATTTGCATCTTTAAGAATAATTTGATCCAAACCCCTTGAAGACTACTGAAAGCAACACTGAAGACCATCAGTTGCTGCCTTGCAGTGGTGGCAAGGTCTATCCTTGGGCAAAGCCTATTAGCCTTTATACACTGGGAAAGAAAGCGGTGCTTACCATGGTGATGTGAGCACTAGCAGCAAGTTGCAGAGTTAATAACTATTTAGCATTTATATAGCATTTACATATGCAAATCACTGAAGAAATATTAGCTAATTAATCCACACAACAGTGGGGGGGGGGCAGGTCCTGTAAAAACAGCCGTGATTGCTGATACAGTTAAATATGATAAAGGTACAAAATGCCTTTCCCAAAGGCATACAATATGCTATTGTCAAGACCTAGATCAGTGCTCAGGGCCCCCTGATTCATACATCTGCATCCCTCTGCAAAGGTGTGCTGCCACAATTTTTACCCTTTTCATAACCACAGAGTCACACAACTCAGTGGTTGAGGTTGGAAGGGAGCTCTAGAGGTCATTTGGTCCAGGCCCCCTACTCAGGTGACATCAGTTACCTGAAAGGAGGGTGGTGTTATCACAATGTCCCAAAGAATGACTGCTGCTCTGAGCAGTCATATCTGAAGAAGCTGATGGTTATAGCCTCATGTTGATAAAAAGGCACTGAGGGACTGAATTCCCTAGTTGAAAAAATGGCAAAATAAGGGTGGTGTGCCAAACTGTATTTTTTTCCCAAATTAGAAGTTAAACACGCTGATACAAACTCAGTGAGACACTCTGACAGTACCTTGCCAAGAGGAAAGGTGGTGCTTATCACTGGATTCAGACCGCCCTACTTCAAAAAAGGAGGGCCTCACAGACCCTGCTGAGTTCAGGGCTTTCTCTGGGCCAGCAGTTTCTGTCTTTCTCAAATTTTGGCACTTAGAGTTCCTGCTGTTCCACTGTCCCATTGCAACCCATTCAAGGTCTTTCCATGGGTGTTTTGCACTCCAGTGTCACAGATTTCTCCAGCCCACCATTTTTAACTTTGTAAGCATATTATACTAAACAAGCAGACCAAAAAAAAGCATTAAGAATGCAGAAGCAATCTCTGCTCTGTACTGTCTCTGTAGCCTATTACTATGCCTTGGCATGGCTTTTTTTTTTTTTTTTTTTTTTAACCCCATCCCCAAAAAGCAAACACAGACAGATAGCAACTATTTTTACTGAGGTGAAAACAAATCTATATGATTTAAATAAAACCATCTCAACTGAAGTTAGAGAGTACCCTCCTCCCAGGTCCTGCTGATGTCACTTGGGTTTTATATAGAGGATCACACACAGTCTTACCCAGCTCTACCCTATTCTCAAACTCAACTAATTCAATCTCTTCCATTGCTATGCAGATTTTTCCAGTTTTCCTCTTTTTTTTTTTTTTTTTTTTTTTTTTTTTTTTACATCAGCTGGCCTGCTAGTGCTGAAATAGAAGTGATTTTCCCAAAAACACACAAAAAATATTGCTGTGTATTTTGATTTAAAGAATTAGAACCACAGAGATTCAGAAATGTAATTAAAAATATTTTACATTAAAAATAAGCTTCTTTGGATTCTAAAGAAATCTGAAATACTGCTAGAAGAGACAATGTCTAAAATATGAAGGATATAACTTCCCACTGAAAAAGGCTTCCCTCATTAAAAAAAAATTCTTTAAGTAATAAGAAGACTGAAATTCCTTTGAGTCTAGGTAAGGATGGAGCATTAATTAGCTGCCAGAAAATGGTCTCTCAACACTGCAGAAAGAAATATGCCTCTAATTCTCATTATGTGACCCAAGAGAGGGGCATTAGGTCTGTAACCAGTGAAACTAAAATGTGAAAACTTTTTTTTTAAATGATTGGACTACTCAGAGACCAAGAGGTGAATAATCACCTGCTACCAAAGTATTCTCCTCTCTGGATTAGCAGTGGCTCCATGCAGCCCCTTTCTCCTCACCTAAAACTGATTGTACTCTGTTTAAGGCAGATCAGTTTATTCAACATGTGATTTCTGAAAAAACAAAGAGATCATAAAAAAATACAACAAATGTGCTAATACAGAAAAGTCAAAAGTCAATGCAGCAACTTTCTATTACCTCTCTGGGTATTGTTATGGTTTTTCTACAGTCCTACAGCTGTTCTACAGCATTCTGCGGTTGTTCGAATTACAGCTGTATTATTCAATGCATATCATTTAATCTCCATGTAACACCAGGTCCTTGGAAGACTCTCATTTTAGATTAGTATACTTTCTTTAACTCAAGTCGAACTCAAACAGTTCTAAAATAATTAACCGCCCGAAGAACTGTATATATTTTAAAGTGTTGCCTTTTTCCCAGAAATACTTTCAGATAATTAAAAAAAGTGTGTTATTTTTGTTGTCCTGTGCTGTACTTTGCCCTTTACTATATATCCTTTTGACAGGTGTCTGAAACTGAGCACAGTATTCCAGTATTCTATGTGCCATGCTGGAGGCATGAACTGGTACATAATTCAATTTTAGTACCCAGTTCCTTTGATCCACAATATATTTTACACCTTCTCTTCCAAGTGGCACTCTAGAAAACAGCAATGAATGTAAAAATATTTTTACGCTTTATCTTTCTCCTTATACTCCTTACTACACTGACGTTAAGTGATGTATCACTTTTGGTTGTGCTGCATGTTCTTTATCTCCTTCTTTATGCTAGGTACCACCATGTACCACATCTTATTTTCAACTACTTTATCCTATATGTAATGATGTTACTGTTCATATTCCTAGGGCAAGATCACATTGACTCATATCTTCTTATACTTTTAGGGATTTATCATGCAAAAGAAGCAACTGGACATCCTTTAATATGAACATTACCAAACTTGACAGGATAAACAACAACATGCTCTCACATATCTGAGTGCAGACACATAGCATATTGCAAAATGATTTATCTACATTTTCAAGACACTTTACCACATTTGTATTAGTTTATGTCCAATGTTTAAAAAATCGCAGTTGGATTACTCATCTGCCATAGCCTTAATGATACTAGTATTTTAAGCATAATTTTTCAAAGCGACTAGTAATTCTGGCTACTTAACTTTTGGAAGGAGCCCAAATTTAAAAGGGTAGATGTTCAGCACTTTCTGAAAATCAGTCTATCTTATATGTCAAATGAAATTATTCCTGCATTCCTTGTGGAGAATTTGCTCTACCTCTTATATCAGCAAATGGACCTTGAGGGGAAGAGTGGAAGACATGATGGAACAGGCAACAGAGAAAACTAGCAAAAACTACCAGCAGACAATATTAGACAAACACCACAATTGGCTTATTGTTTGTTTCTACTCCAGAAATTTTTGCCCAAAACCTTGTAATATCTGTTCTGGAAACAATCTGCAACTTCAGACTTCAGTTAGTCTGGCTGCATGAGAATTTTTTTACTTTCAGAGGGCACTACTAGGCAGCTGCAACGACGTTCAAAGATCAACCTTCAGTTGAAGAAATGTCCACCTCCAAAACTGAAGAGACACCATGATCTGTTCTTCAATGCCGTTCTAAAACAGGACCGTTTGAAGAAAATCCCACCAAATCATTATTTAAATCTCAGTTCAGGGTCATGTTCATATCAATCAGCAGAGGCTCCTGCTACTCTTTCAAGACTGACTACAACAGGAGCACAGGAAATTCAACTAATCGAGTGGAGGTAATTCAGTGCCAGTGTGAGAAGTGCCATTTTCTCCTCCCCTTCCCCAAGACTGCGAACTCTAAACCAGCTAGAATGGGGCTTCAACACCCTCCATGCAGTTGACTTCTCAGACCTCTCCGAAACAGACCTCTCCCCTGATTTGGCTTTTAGCTGCTGCTACATCTGATTTTGAAGTCTTGGCTCACATAAGTAACAAAAATCCTTGGTAGACCATTCTTCAGCTGACCTTACTTTTCAGTTGTCTCCACCATCTTGATAAGAAGTGATGGAGCAACATCAGGAGGTGCAAACTACTCTGTAGGATCTGGAAGTGAAAAAGCTGTAAAGGAAAAAGAAAAAAAATTAGCCAAGCTACAGGTGAAAGCAATTTCTGTTTATGAAAGTCACGACACATAATGCAAACAGTTAATTTTTAAGTACAGAACAAACATCCCACTTGTTAGGCCTAAACAAAAACACTTCACGAGTAATCAGAAAGCTGAATAAAAATGATGACAGTTGCATTTTTATAACACTTTCTTGTAGGGAGCTGGGTCAGTCCTAAAATCACTCTCCATTTTGCCTAGGAAAAGAAACCACAATAAAAGTTTGCAGTCTACGGATGGGCAGAAATACAGTGCAAGGAAGAAAAGAAAAAGTGGTCTTGTGATGTGAAATATTTACATTCAGCGTGCACTGGATGAGGGAGCTGAACACATCACTATCTGGGAGTTGCTGATCCTCTGGGTAAAACAGACTTAGAAAGGCCTGAAATAGCAGTAGGAACAAGTATTTCACACTCATACAAAAGTTAATAACTTCTGTTTGCTTTCAATTTTCAAGCATACTACTATCAACAGTATAGTTTTCTTCAAGCAAGAATTTTCTTTTTTGCAATGTATCATTAAGAATAAACCTTTAACATCTTTGTCAGTGACATGGACAGTGGGATTGAGTGCACCCTCAGCAAGTCTGCTGATGACACCAAGCTGTGTGGTGTGGTTGACACGCTGGAGGGAAGGGATAGCATCCAGCATGACCTTGACAGGCTTGAGAGGTGGGCCCATGCAAACTTCATGAAGTTCAACAAGGCCAAATACAAGGTCCTGCACATGGGTTGGGGCAATCCCAAGCACAAATACAGCCTGGGCAATGAGTGAATTGAGAACAGCCATGTGGAGAAGGATTTGGGGGTCTTGGTTGATGAGAAGCTCATCATGACCCAGCAAAGTGCGCTCACAGACCAGAAAGCCAACCGTATCGTTGGGGTGCATCAAAAGAAGTGTGATCAGGAGATCAAGGGAGGTGATTCTCCCCCTCTACTCTGCTCTGGTGAGACCCCACCTGGAGTACTGTGTCCAGCTCTGGGGTCCTCAGAATAAGAAAGACATGGACTGGTTGGAGTGGGTCCAGAGAAGGGCCACAAAAATGATCAGAGGGATGGAACAGCTCTCTTGTGAGGACAGGCTGAGAGAGTTGGGGTTGTTCAGCTTGGAGAAGAGAAGGCTCCAGGGATACCTTACAGCAGCCTTCCACTACCTAAAGGGGGCCTACAAGAAAGCCGGAGAGGGGCTTTTTACAAGGGCATGTAGTGAAAGGACAAGGGGTAATGGCTTTAAACTGGAATAGGGTAGATTTAGATTAGATGTAAGGAAGAAGTTCTTCACTGTGAGGCTGGTGAAGCAATAGAACAGGTTTCCCAGAGAGGTTGTGGATGCCCCATCCCTGGAAGTGTTCAGGGCCAGGCTGGATGGGGCTTTGAGCAACCTGGTCTAGTGGAAGGTGCCCCTGCCAATGGCAGGGGGGTTGGAACTAGGTGATCTTTAATGTCCCTTCCAGCCCAAACCATTCTATGATTCTATGAAGCTATTTCCAATAATTGCACTCAGATAGGCCAATGAGCCTTATGACTATGATGGGTAAACCTCCACAGGACCCTGAGCCCAGAGATGAGATCACAGCTATCTTGCTTACTTTGGGGAACTCGTATCTGGGACAGCTGTATTTTTGCCTCCACGGTGATGAGGCTTTAGGAAGGGGTGCTGCACACGGACCTCCGCTGCCACAGCACTGGGAGAACCCAGGCTTGGAATGTGCTGTGTGGACGTGGCCCTTCTGTAGCAGAAGGGGAAATACAGCAGACATCTTGGGGTTTTAACTACTGTTGTTACACTGAAAAAGACTTGAAAAGAAACTTAAAGCTGTTCATATCTAATTGTAACTGGACAGGAAACTGTTGGGCACATACAGGCAGCTGTTCTATATTCTTGTCATTGCTATTATTATGACATGTAAAAAATTAGCAAAGTTTATCTCAGAACTTCCCAGCCCCAAATCCCTTATGTCAAAAGGATGTTCAAGCCATATGATCATGGCTGAAAAAGCTACAACAAAGGGTTCCTCTGTAAATTCAATCTGTCTCCTTTATAGGAATACATTATGATAGATATTAATTACAAGATACAATACTTATTTCTACAGAAATCAGGCCTCATTCAGTGTGCTGAATGCATAGCTGTTCATTATTTCTTTTATTCTCTTCATTCAGTCTGTGACTTTTTAGATTATTTACTACAAACCATTCAAACCCAGTACTGAACACACTATTATTAATTTCCTTTTGAGCTTCTTATACAATGCTTCTACAGTATTTTCTTTGGGATTTACAAACACAGATGAGTTTATCTTTCCAAAATCCCTGTGAGGTGAGGAAGTGTGCTGATTTGCATGTTATAGATAGGGAACACAAGACAGAGGTTGAAAGCAAGACATGAAGTAACTTTGGGTTCCCAATTTGAAAAACTAGAGGTCTGCTTCTTCAGAGTAAAAAATATATCAAAAGCACTTTCTCTGTTCATGAGAAAGTTCCCATTGACCTTGGGTTTCATTATAAATTCTGGCTCTTCCTTCAAATCAGAGACCTTATTCTGCATACACAGCAAGTGAGGATCATGATCTAATCCCCCCCCACCGTCATACAATAGAAGGCATGATCGCTGTTTCGGGGTATATGACCTGATGCAGTGGATGGAGCTGAGACTAGCGTCATGGTCCTCACCCCTGTTTCATTTTCTTCTGTGATGCTGTGAATGGATAAATTGGAGCCAGACAACCTCACTCCTTCCCATTGCTCTGTATGAGGTAGGTCCCTGCAGACAAAAGTATTAAGTAGCAAAGCAATTGTAAAAAGTGAAACAAATTCATACTGGACAGGCAACCTTCTTCAGATGTTTTTAGAATATTTTGTGTGCTCAATTTTATAAGAATGGTAATGTAATATATATTTCAAAATATGTTTTGTTCCACTAGACATAACAGCAGCCTTTGCTAGCAGAGTTTTATTGCTGTAACCTTTTTTCTTTCCCCAGACAGATTCCACTCTTCTGTTATTTCCCTCCTGCCTCGTGCAAATTCTTTGATGCAGAATATGCTTTGCTTCCTTTAACATAGTTGAATACGGAACACACTTCTGAGTGGTGAATAATTCATAACAAGGAATCCCTGTTAGAGAATTTGTACCCAATATGTGCAGAAGACACAGGAAATCACTTCATCTATGACCTCTTGATAGAAGAACTGCTTTAGAAATTATTGAGTTATTCTGACCATAACCTAAATGCACTGACTTTTTCCCATAAGGAACTAAGAAATGCCATCCATTTAATTTTTTTTAATATGGAGGCACAATCAATATTCTTCTCTCTCTTTCTGTGGGAGACCCTTTATTCATGATTCCAAGCCTAGCTAAATAATAGGTAGGCCAATGATTTATTTTTAATATGAAAATCTTCTTATCTATCGAATACTTTAGCCCCACAAATGTCAAGTCATTTATTCAATTGTTAAGGTGACTGCTCATTTTCCATATTTTCAATGGAATTATTTCCACTCCAGTGCTAAAATATACTAAGCTTGAAGTAAATCAATTCCCTCCTTGTGCTAAAAATTAGCATAGCACAAACTAATCAATGCTATCAAACACTAGTGCAAAAGCTGTGACAATAACCGTATCACTGAGGAAGTAAATTGCTTATTATGCCAAACTGGGAAAAAAGCCTCATCAGTCACAAAGCATCTGATTCACAAAAATACAGGCTGTGGGTCTATTGTTCTCAGAAGTGGGCAAGTTTGTTCTCCATGTTATTCAAAATATGTCTCCTGTAATACCGTGGGCCCCTGCAACTTTTCTCTGCAGCAGCACCTTCCCCATGCGCTAGTACAAATGCTTAGAAATATTTACTGAGCAAAAATTATAGGGACATACAGTAGGCTGCAGTGCCCATTCTCTGTCACGCACCAGCTTTCATTCGGTAGAACCCTCGCTGTCGCTCAGATGAGCCAGGGAGATGGCATTGCAGTTAGGCTTGAAGTGGGAGAGCAGGACCTAGTGCTCACCTTTGTTCCCAACTTCCCGCATGACTAAGTACAGCTGCTCTATACCTCTGCTCCTCCATCTGCAGACAGGGGTAAATATGTCCCTGCTGACTAGCGGTGTTGTGAGGACAATATGACTAATATCTGTAAAGCATTCGGGTGCTTGAATATAGGGGTATAATAGAAATCCTGTATAATCGTTCATTAAGGCAGGGCTGCTTCCATGCCTGCCTAACAAGACTGTCAGCAAGGATGGCAATTAGTGCCAGTGGCTGGACCAAGACCACCAACTCGTTTCCTCTGGGCCCCCAAGCAGCCATCTGATGATAATAATTTTGGGTCTTTACCAGGCAGGGATGGACATGAACGGATGAGCTAGAAGGGAGAGGTTCTATGTTCCATTACTAATATCCTGAGCCATCCAGTCCTACTATAAAAATTCACTTTTATTAAAAGGTTATTTCTGTCACTTGCTATAGTATCGCTATCATTCTCTGGGAGAGGAATGATGAAATATCATTTTAAATGTTATCAATGCAATATTTAAACAGTTTTTTTTTTTTTTTTTCCCTCAGAGCAAGTGCTTTGAAAAGACATCCCCTCCAGCACGTGTTAGTTCTTAACGGGGCCCAGCCTTTTTTAATCTCACAGTTCCTTGCGCATTGTAGGGAAAAGAAAAAGAACAAATCTGCAGTATTCTCTGCTATGTTAAAGGTTGTACTTCTCATGGTCTGAAGGGACACTACTTTATTTAACTTTAATAAATTGTCACGCACAAACAGAAGTTAGTGAAGTATGTGGATATTGATTTCCAGTAATGTAGTGACATTGACATAAAATGGATGTAATTTTAATAATAATACCTCACACTTAAAATAACACCTTTTGTCCCAGAAGGAAAACCAAATGCTTTCCGGGGATCACCTTGTTCCTGGCTGTTGTGCAACAGCTGCATTATGGCTTAGCATTTGTTTCCTTCGGAAAGACAGCCCTCTGTGACACCTCTTAGCCATTCATGGCTAGAAGTGACTACCGTTACCCAGATGAAGTTGTAGACAAGAAGCAAACGTACACTTTGCAATTTTTAAGACCCTGGAGCTGACACCCATACACCTTAACCCAACCCAATCTTCTCTAACAAATAATGCTTCCCTTCCCTTCCGCCTGTGGAAGTGATAAATGCAAGCTAGCAGGACTTGGCTTTATGCTCTTCTGCAGACAGGACTTCCCCTAACAACATGCATGGATTTCCATTACATTCTGATTCAGCAGAAAATTGTATCATCAGCACCACTTGTGCAGCTGAGATTATCAGAGTAGTCCAGGGGATTGAAACACACAGCTTCCATTGAAATTAATTAGATACTTTAAAAATTCAGCCAAAGTGCCTCCTGGAAAGGGTCCTTCAAGTCACTGGCCCAGTCCAGTTCTCTGTAAGAGACAGTATGTACTTCAGGGAAGAAGGGGTGGTGGAGTACAAAGAGGACAACCATAAAGCAGATTGCAGCAAGTCAGGAGTTCCCCGCAGGGGAAAGGACCTTACCTTATGACAAGAATATTCCAAAACACTGCATCTTACAAAACCACTGTATTATGTAGTGTAATTACTCAATGTCTACCTTTGCTATATTTCACATGCCGTGGTGTGGAGACTGTTTAATGTTCTCCATTTATGCAGGACACAAGGGTACCGATTATTTTCAGGGCTTCTGCTAAAAGGCACCATAACAGCAGAAGAAAGGTTTAAATAAAAAGTTTCTCGGGCCAATTAGACCCATTGCTGAGGAAAGCACAGTTTTGCAATTGCAAATGTTGCTAAGTAGGAGAGTAAAATCCCTGAGATGTGAATCTAATTTACTACAGTGCTCTAAGATATAGTTAAATCACCCTGGTAATGAATATGCTAATGGCTGTTTTTTTAGATGAACTTAAACTGATGACTTTGATTGTGAAAGAATAAAATTGTTCTCTTCAGGAAAAATGATAGCTGCACTAAATCATGTGTCTAATACAAAAATACAATTCTACAGATCCTTCCAATATAAATGTCTTTAGATATGATGTGCAAAGTGCAGCAGTCCCCTTAAGGCTCGCTCTTGTAATGCTCAAGGTACTGGGAGGTTTGCTATTAGCTTGGTTCTGAGTGGTGTAAGAACAGATACAGGGAAGGAAATGCTATCTATTCACATGTCACGAATATGCATGCAAATGCTTCTGCTGCTGTTCATAGACTTGATCCATAGCAAATTTCACTATTTTCAGTAATACACACAGCTTATCAGAGTACAGATATCTAGACAGTATATCTGTAAATAATTATTTGCAGCACAAACTTTTTGTTTCTATCAAAAGACCTAAAACCCCAAATGCAGCAAGGTGAGCTTTTTTCAGAAGGATCCGCAAGCCCATTTTTTTAGTGCACATGCCTAGTGACAATATCATCAGAGCCTTGAGTGTCCCAGTAGGCTTTACTTATCCTAACCAGTTTCCTCGGGATCTCCACCCATGCACCCTATGCCCACGGGGCCAGGAAGCTCCACTAAAGCTCAGACCTGGGCACTTGGATCCTGCTTGAGATATGCCATAGCTACATCTGCGTCCAGCCCTGTCTCCTGCTGTCCTGACCTACTGTCTGCTCTTCTTGCATGGACTTCAGACCTACCCTGTGGTTCTGTCCCCTAGGCGGACCTCAGATTCATGTTGTCTGGCCCTGTCTCCAGCTGCTCCTGGCAGGGCCCCAGAGCTGACACACTGCTTCACCTTGTCCAAGACTGCCAAACAGCTCAGCCTTGCCTGAGGGTGGTGGGATGGTGCCCATTGGCAAGGATGTTGCCTGTGCTGGGGTCACCCGCAGCTCTGTCTTGTCTCACCTCGTGGAACAGCCCTGGAAGATACTGATATTCATCAACTTTCCAGCACTTCTTACATTACAAGAAGTGAAGGGGTTGTGAAGTCAAAAAACATAAACTCATGTTAGAGACTTATAACTGACCCATGGGAAAATCCAATAACTCACTAAACAGTCTTAAAACATCAGGAAATCCTCACATGAGAAAGGTTTACCCATGTGAGTAGACACATGAGAACAGGCAACAGCTCATTTGCAGTCTGTTGGGCATTGTGCATGTTTGCAGTCCAGGAGGAGAAGCAAAATTTGATTAACCCTTTGGTTTTGCATAGGTAGCTCCCATTGTCATCAGAACAATTAACAGAATATAGTACAAGGGAGCCTGGCAGTCTTGGAGAGAGCAAGAGTGAAGCAGCAGGGTAGATATTGCTCTCCATGACATCTTTCTTCTGTGCATGTGCAAAAGATACCTGCTTACAGTGCTATCTGCCTGGTGCCTATCACAAACCCTAAACTCAGTCCCTGGGGGGAGAGAATTAACATCTATGTAGTTATTTATGCAACAGACGAAAGTACAGAACAGGTAAGTATGACAGAAAGAGTTACCGAGAGAACACGCAACTAATCAATGCATGTGAACAGATCTGTCATACTTATTCATAAATGTGTAAATGTTGTAAGTAATGAACACACAAAATATGAACACACTCATTTGTCTACATATGAAGAATCAATTATTTCCTTATCATTTTCTCTATTCCAACCCATACTGCAGAGAATCATTTTGTCTTACTTCACTGAAAATATAATAAATCTTCAATACATTACTAAATCTAACAAATTACTACAAATCTTGCAGTATTATTTATTTTTTTATCTAAAAAGGACACTTGCAAGACCAAACCCCCAAAGCGACCCATCTCTTGCTTTTTAGTTCAAGTCCATTTAATTTTATAAATTCATTACTCCTTGCACATAAAATTACTTCCCTTGATGGTTTAAAATACATTTTTTCTGATTTCACTGCATTCATACAAATATTTCCACAGAACCAGGATACTAACCCCAAATCTACTCCCTGTTAAATAAGAGCTAGATTTCTAATTTAATTTATTAGTAGTAGGACTGAAGTACTTGTAGTGCTTTGTGTAGTATTAGACTCGATCTCCTCTGGTTTGCCTTGTGTTTGAAGCTTTTGCCCCACAAATCTATCTATAAATCTAAATCACAGACAAATCTAAATCAGAAACATACAGTAAAACTATAAAAAATATGGAGCCTACTTTGGTTATTTCAGGAGGATTTTAAAAAATGGTTCCCAAAGTTCTCTAGAAAAAGAAAAATTTGTAAGAATTTGGTACAATAAACTAATATTTCTTAAGGAAGAGTTGTATTTTGAAATTAAATAGATAATAATAAGTCATGTACCTAGCTAAATTCATGGCCATCCCTTTGGTAAATGTACATCTATCTACACCCGCTCTTGTAATACAGGAAAATCTCATTATCTCTTCCCCTGTGTTTTGTCTGTGTTGCAGGGACTTTTTTATTTATTTATTTATGATTTTGCACGCAGTATGGCTCTTGGAAGAATGACTCTGGTAGAGCTTAATCAAAGAAAGGATTTCATATTTTGACCTACAAACTCTTTGGCTATCCTGATCTCTTCTACATTCATGAGCCAGTGGCTACACCACCACTGTCTTCCACAAAATATGGTGGTTTTTTCTTTTTTTTTTTTTTTCAAGATGAGAGTTCCAGGGAAAGAAATTGCCAGTGGAGCTTGCAGAAGGATGCCCAGCATTGAGGCTGAGCTCACAAACATCACTACATCACATATCGCATTGCAAAAGTAAACATTATACTCAGAAGTATAACCAGGTGGGTTTTGTCTGAGCCACGAGTAAGCCCTTTGGTCTGTTCAGAACTCATATGGCTGGCATGGATTTTGAGCAGGTACTGTCCTATCCTGGTACCAGTTCAGATGATTGCATGAGGCCATGTCTATGCATGTGGAAGTGTAATCAGTTCATACCCTGAAGAGACTGGTGATTTCTGCTCTTCCACAGCACTCTTGCTTTAGCAATGTAGGCAGATTAAGAAGTGGCACCTCCTTCTGCCACTGGCTGCTTGTCCTCACCTCTAATGTTGTAGTTTGCCATCCCAGCAGTTATGCCAATACCGCTCAACAAAATATAAAAGAAGAAGGGAAGAAATAAATTTGAGAAGTTTAAACAAAATAAGCAATACACCTAGAAATGTGGGTTAAATTTACCTGAGTACAAAGTGTTTATTGTTTCCTTTCATTTTTTCATTATCACCATTTACAAATACCTAATTTCCAGGAGTTTCTCTTTATGATTGACCTTGGGATGGCTGCTGATTTTCCTACTGTCAAGTGTCTCCTCTCTTGGAGGTTTGTGCCATGCTGCAAAAAATGTTCAGCTGCTCATGAAGTATCTGCTGAATCTCCATAGTTTACAGTCTGGTATTCCAAGGGAAACTGGCACAGGTTTTAATTTCCCTTGATATGGCAGGCTGTAATTCACAGGAAGTCAGGAGCTGATATACAAGCTGCAAGGTGGGTTGTGCAAACACAGGAGCAATTCCAGCTACACCAGAATTAGAGTCCTTAGACGCAAACTCCAGGCTTGTAAAGAAAAAGGCAATTATTCACTTCTTAGGGAAGAAAGTCTACCTAGGCAAATTGTCTCCTTACAGTTACCCCCCTCCCTTTTAAATAATTTAGATAATTTTCTTTCAAAATAAGGAATAGAGTTCTCACCCTGAACTGTATATAAATTGTATATAAATTCATATAAAATTCATTGTGTACAAAGTCATAACCAAAATGGCATTATATTAATAAGAATAATGTAAAATGTAATCCGGAGGTATGTCTGCTTCTGCCTTCATGTTTGCACCAACAGTACGGCTGTATGAATTTCTGTGCAGCCAGGCTCTACTCTCATTAATTTGAGTAGGAATAACGTGAAACACAAGCCACCGTGGACTTCAGGTTAAACTAGGATCTAACCAGCCTACATTAAAAACTTTGCAATGGGTTCTTCAGCACAGCTGTTTCCTGAAATATGCAAGAGTAAACTAGTGCTGATATATTGACCATTATCTCAGTGTAATTAGTCATCCCATGACAATCACATAGGCTTCTTCTTAAGAACAGATAGCACGTATAGTGTCATGTAATATCAAAGAAATGGTGCTTGTCTACCGAATCCAACTCTAGTTATTGCACCATGGTTTTTTAAATTGTATCACTAAGAGACCATCCATACAGTACTTTTGGCCACTAATAGCCTCATTTCTAATATGGGAAAAAGGAATAAGAAAATTATGAACAATTCTTGTGATAATGGTGAAAAAAGTCCAAGAAGGTCATTCATGAACACAAGACAAGAATAAACTTTTTAAAAATGTCCCAACAAACTCTAAGTTAACTGATTGCTGCAAAGGAAACCTAGATTTAGACACCTTTAAAATTCCCCTTTATAAGAATGCGAAATAAATCAAGCCTGCTAAATATTCTCTCAGTTATTCTCTCACTTCTTTCTTTTCTGTATATGAATAGGTACATATACAAAGTTACATTCCCCATCATACAATTGCCATGATTATAAACTGGCACTGTCCGTTTGTACAACACATTGTACAAGGAAGCATGAACCATTAATAGGCCTTCTGCACTCTACAATATGAATAAATGCATGAACTCACATTTCTAAGTCTTTTGTCCAAAAATATGACACTTCACTAGAAATTTTCAACCACAAAACTCCTCAATAAATTTATTTTCAACATACTGCACTGGATTTTTTTCTATACACATGCAAGTTGCTATTTGCCCTGGCAAATCTCAGTTTTTCCCCTCACAATCTGCCTGTCAGAAAATCCAGACATACAGAACAAGTAATTCTGAAGGAAACAGAGATTTGGGAAGCAGATCCTACATCCCTTCAATCATTTGTCACTCTCTCCTCAGGCTGAGATTGTCGTCATTACTACAGACTTAACTCGGTTTGACAGTAGCTGCATTTGTGCATGTTGGTCTTCATCTTTCCTGGTTAAAGCCTGGGCCCTGAGTCTCTGCTTATTTTGATTTGATACTCACAAGAGATAGAAAACTTGCTAACAAAGCCTGGCTTC
Organism: Astur gentilis; assembly: GCF_929443795.1. Taxonomy (NCBI): domain Eukaryota; kingdom Metazoa; phylum Chordata; class Aves; order Accipitriformes; family Accipitridae; genus Astur; species Astur gentilis. Next base: position 62,162,319 of record NC_064919.1, read on the forward strand.
ACCAGTATCTAGAGTGCCAGCCTCTGCTGAAGGTCATCTCAAGTTGATAGGAAGGTGGTGAACGGCTTCAAGAAGAGCCTAGATTTTGCACCATTCTGCTTAACAGTGCTGAATTTCATGCCAATGAGCTGATGTTAAAGGCTTTTGTTTGTGCACACTGTAACATGAAGCAGATTATTTTACATACTTAATAGGCCATTGAAAACTTTTTTTTTTTTTTTTAACTTGCCAGGAGAATGTGGCAAACTCCATTTTCCTGTCAGGTTTAAGGAACAGAACTTCTTTACTTGCTTGACCTGTTCATTTCCATTCAGTAATGCTGCTGTCAACTGTCCTCCACAGTGTCTGAGCCCGCACTAGCTTCAGTCACTTGCATTACTAGTGCTAGAAACCACAGACTCAGCAGTAAGGGTGTCATCAGCATACTTGAGATTACAACATCTCCTTCTGCCAGTGTTAATACCACTATGGCAACCATCAACAGCAATACACATTATTATTTCACTATAAATATTGAACAGATGTGACAGCCTTGTCAAACTCCTTTCCTGATGTCCAACCACTCCGTTATACCTTTTGCTGCTTTGACTACTCTTGTCTGGCCATGAAAAGAGATGGCACAAGTTGACCATCTGTGCAGGGAAGCACTTTTGCAACATCCAGTACCAGTCCATATTTCCGTATAACATACTAAACTAACACTTCTAAATACAGTTGCTAAAATATAACTGCAATAGATTATGGCCTTTGTTTTTCTCTATAATAACTTTGTGATTATAAAATCATAGCCTGCATAAAATCAATGCAGATTATGATGATTTTCACCAGTTTCACCAAGATCAGGATGTAGCCCAGCTACTATAGGACTCTTATTACAGACAATAGCTTGCTGACTCTGCTTTGGCCATTTTTCCCCGTGATGACCAACTTTCTTAAAAGATAAACAGGTGAAAATTGTGTCACAATTCTTGTTTAACACTTTATGTACATTCACCTCATTAATCTTTCAGCTCAATTTTAAATGCCTTCAGAATGTTCTTCCAGTTTAGTCAGAAGAAACTAAGTTCACACAGACTGGGAAATTAAATGTTACTTGTTCTTTTTAAGAAGGGTTTGCAGTATCTCACCTAGGGAAGATGGCTGGGGAACCATAAATTACAAGAGGGAGTTAACTTATCCCAAGACCAGGTCAGTAAGAGAATGAGAAATAGGCAGGAACAACCTAATCCAATTTTCCATCTGTTTTCCTGCTCAACCACATGCCATTCAAAAAACCACCAAAAGGTTATTCAACATCTAATTTTGTGGGCATTAGCCTTTAAATCAGAGCAAAGCAACTCAAAGAACCTGGGGAACGACCTGCCGAGTTCTGCTTCACCTCCACAGGCATAGGTTTTCTCTCTGAGGCCTTCAGAAGAAGCAGCACAATGGCTATGTAATAGCATGCTTTTATCCTGCAAAACTTACTCAGTATGTGTCAGAAAAGGGAGTCTGACCACGTTCTAGGCGTGACTGTCCTGAAGAAGGCAGTGTTTCAGCCAGCAGTTCTGATTTCTGTTTTTTATTTCTTCTGAGCTGACATCTGCAGCAGGTGGAATTGTCACCCTACAATAAAAAGAGAGATGTGCAAAGCTAGGTAGACTCAGCAGGGCTGGATCCTCCACAGGTAGGGGAAGGTGAGAGCTGAATCTGAGGGCTAGATATAGATGTTCTATCCTGAGCTAAGAATTATGCATTGCTGAAGCTAATACAAGTGTTTTATGTGGAAGAAGAGGTAGGCAGACTGTATACCCTCTCCATTGTTAAATCAATAATGTTGCGGTGTGCTGCCGAAATCCAGCTGCACATGTGCTTTTTTTTCTTCACCTCTAGGTCTAATCAATAAAGAAAAGGTGAAGAGGAAAGGCACAAACAATAGTTGGAAGCAGCTTTGATTCTCATTGATGATACTATCTTTAATTTGGGTAGCATCAGACTCATAGAAGAAAATTCTGGAGATATTTGCTGGCAACCATAAGACTTAGCTCCTTTCTGAAAAGGATTCAACCTTCATGTCTCCTCCCCTCCATCCATAAAAGCAATGACAAACCTTCTGGGTTGATGCAAAAAGCTATCTTTGGTTTGTTGCTATTATTGCTATTAGTATGTATTATGCAAGTATTTCATACATATGAGTTTTGTTTCCCTTGAAGAAAGCTCCAAGGAACCATTTACTGGAAGTAGAAGAGACATGATAGCTCCAAGAGTGATGAGTCATCACATGGTGATGCTCAATACAAAAGACAAAACCAAAGCATAAGAGTACAACAGTGTTTGAGCAGTTATTTTCTAGCATCAGCTGGATGCTGCTGGAAAGAAAATGGGATTGTTTTGCGATTTTTAAGGGATAGCCAGTGTTTTATTGCTTTGTCTTGCATTTTTGTTCCTTAAGTGACTCCTAAATACTTCACAGAACTCATAGACTATACACTGCTTAATATTAAATGCATTGAGAAGGACACATAAATACATACATATAAAAGGCCAATGAAGGAATAAAGCAAAAAAAAAAAAAAATCCATCCTAAATTAAAAAATGTGCACAGCCATTTATTTTTTGGGAAAAAAAAATCTCATTACAACTCAAGACATTATAAAGACAGGGGTTTTGAACATAAGTGACAATCTCAATTTGGATGAAAATCTCTAAACCTGCTACTTCAGCTGTAGCTTTGCATAACTAAAGACAAAGCAGGTATGATCAGGTTAATTTCTGCATTTGGACAGTTCTTTGGCATAGTGCAACACAGGAGAGCAAGAGACTTTCCTCATTTTCCAACTCTTCCACAGGAGAGCAACAATAATAACTATCACTATGCTGCATGCTAGTCTCCCTTCAGGTCAAGGTCCTCACAGTGCTTCATAAAGACATTAATCGTGCCTCAGAAACATACCTGAGCCACAAGTATTTAGCCCTTATTTCAGCCCAGCCCTGATTTAAGTGTCTTGCAAATCCTATTCAATATATTCTTATGTGACCAGGTGTGACCAGGACAGCATATTCAACAAACCACAGGTCCTGGTTAGCTTTAAGCAAAAGTAGTTTCTCTGACTCTAGTGGGACACCTCATATCCTCAGAAGAGATACTACAGGTGTTCTCAGTGTCATGTTCATTGAGGACCCCTTAATGGGTTGGACAATAGGCTGGGGACCACATAAAGAAATTCATTTACTGTGTAACACCTTCAAAAAATGTCAGATGAAGAAAGGTCCCTTTGAGGGTCACATGCAAAACCTTTCACGGATATAGGTGGTGGTGGGTTGCACTCCGGGAGACCTTGATATAACAGAAACTAAACCACTTAGCTGTTGACATATAATAATTAAATACTGCAACAGGATAAAGATTCATCTATATGCAACTTTTAAGGTAATTCAGACTCGGGTTGGTTGAACCTAATAAAGATACAGATTTTGTGAATCTCTAAGGCTAATATTTTAGGTTCACAAAACCAGTTTGGAGTCTTTCAGACTTTCCATTCCTGATGCTTAATACTATGGGTTTTTCCCCCCCAAGAGATCTTAAATTAAAGAGAAAATACAACACCTTACTCTCCAGCCCAGAGGAAGTCTATGCTATTTATCAAGCTTAGGGAATAAAGCCATTGTTGCATTTGAATGAAAGGAAAACTCCCAATTGTTTGCAGTAGGGGCCAGGATTTCACCTTGTAAAAAAATGAGCCCTCCAGTACCCAGGGGTAGTACTGATTAGGATGAGTTATGTAGGGTATACATCACCTTCAGGTTTTCACTACAGATTATGTCCATACCTTTTTCTTACTTTCCTTCTGAATTGTGTTGTTTTTTTTCCCATTCCTTCTTTGTCCTTTCCCCACTTCCTCCCTCTCTCCTCCCTCCTCCTCCTCCCACCCCCCTCTCACCCCCCCCCGCTTTTCTTTAGGTTTCTTCCACTTTCCCTCCTACCCCTTTCACACCAACCCCAATGCAGAATGCAAACCTGTGAAATTAACATTGCAGTTAAACTTTCAAGCTCTCAGCATCTGAATGGGTTTGAATAGAGGCAATGTCACTAAGTAATCCCTTTTGCAGGCATGGTATAAAATGGTGGCATCAGGACCAGCAGGGCAATTCTCGCCAGAGCAGGGTGTTCAGGAGATTATAAAACTTACATTTGGCTTCTGCTATCTTTTCATTTTTGTTCTCTATAATAAAATATGAGAGGAACTTCCTTAATTTTCACGTCAGTGTTTGCAGCTCAGGACTCCATTAATGCACCCCTCTCCCCGCTGCTGTTCTGTGCCCTAGTTTGCAGTCAGTTCATTCTGCACTGATGTATATTTCATTGCCCAAGGCTTAATTTTGATTTATTGTCCATCCATAAATTAGAAAAATATGCTCTGGAATTCCATCCCGCTGAAAAGCTGTGCCTGATGTCAGGGGACTGGGTGATATTTAAGATGTCAGAAATACATATTGGATTAGTGTGCTTTGTTTCCCCACAACAGCAGGTGTTTAATCATAGCTGATGGCTGAAGTTAAATGCATTAGGACAGGATCAGCCAAGAAGATGGAGTTTTTCTAAACCATACAAACTCCAGATAAATAACTCAAAACTAATTGTGTGTCCACATCTTAGATACATTTTTATTTACTTTAATACATTAAACAATGAAAATAGCCCCTGGCACTTAACTCCTCATTTAAGATCTGTACAAATCTTTGATGCTAATGAGTGAGTGGCTTTTGCACAGTATTATGCTGTCCCTTCTTGGCCTTTCAACGGCTTAAGATATTTTCTAAAGGAAAGATAGTGAAGAAAGAAATAAAAACGAGTAAAACAGCTATAGAAATGGTACATTGTTTTTTGAGGTTGGGGGGTTATTGCCCTAGAAAATTCAAGACGTAAATGTAAAAAAAATCACGTACTATGCACAGGATCCTCAATAACACAGACCACATTCTGTATCCAAGGGCTCTCTTGAATTTTCTTTTTCTACTGCTGATTTTTGTTTGTTGCAGTTAAGCTTGCTGCTCTGTTTATGTTAATGAGAAGTCTCTGTGTATAGAAAAATGATCAGGCCTGGTCTTGAGCAATTTAGCTGGAGGCCGAAGAGAAGACGCTTAGGAGAGCAAACATTTTCAAGGTCAACCGGTGAACTGTAACAAGCCAGTGAGATTCATGGCGAGAATTGTATATTTTGACACAACAGCGATTTGATTAAAAGAGAAAGTAATGGGTTTAAACAGTCGCTATGAGGATGTAGCCAGACTTTGTTAGCTTTTCGCAAATTACTTAACAGAGCAGTGATGGAACTGGAAATAGGGCTGTTTTGCGTAAGGTAAAGAAAAGAGGGTTACATTTGATACAGGAATAATAAAGGATGCTAATGTTTGGTGTTAAATGTATTGTGCTTCATTCACCTTGCAATGATTTCTAGGAAGTTTAGAACATTACAAATGTTATAGACATCTATAGCAAAGTTGAGAGGTTTTAAGTTTTGTGATATTCAAAACTCAGTTGCTGTTACCACATTTATAAAACCTCAACCCTCTATGAATAAATAATACTCTGCACATATAGGACTCTTCTCACAGAAGTATCAAATCACTGCAAAGGCAGGCAATGGGAGCTACAGTTCACTTCATATGCTGCACAGAGAAACTGAGGCAGAGAGGCTTTGACTTAGGCAAAATGAGTGATTCAGAGAGAAATGTACGATACAGGGCCCAATTTCCCAGTCTTTAGATTTATGGCCTGATTGCACATGATATTTAAGCATGAGCTTGTAGTCTAATATTTAGTTACCCCAAAATAAATTTAGGCACATCTTTCAAACCTTTGCTGTATCTGTATCCCAACTAAAAAGAGAACACTAACCCCCCAAAGAGGTATTTATTATATTGACAATGTGCCTGTCTCGCCTTCCTGTTTTAAAAGTATTTTTAACAGAATGTTGAAACTATGGTTCCAAATTCAATACTTACCTGACAACAAAGTGAACTCCAGTTTGCATGTGTCCCAGAAGAGACACTCTTCTGCAGGCAGATTCCACCCCACATCAAATCAGAGACTTCCTATGATCTGAACCTTATGCAGAACAGTAAAATTTTAGGTGTAAAGAGTATTATGTGCATTTCATCAGGCTGGATGTTTTGAAATTAGAGCTGCAGTGAGTGTCCAACGGAGACTTGTATTCAAACAAAAAGCTACCTCTTTCCTTTTCCTGTTATGTCTGCATCTACTGTTGTTGACTGCTTCTTTGCACATTCATAGGTTATGTGACTGCTTGAGGGCAGGTCTGTTTAAAAACAACTCAATTGCTTTAAAAAAAACAACCAGTAAACAGAAAAATTCCTGTTAATGACAAAAGACTGCTGCCTTACAACAGCAGAGTAGGAGTAGGTGCTGGAATCTCCCAAGGCACACAGGCTGGAAGAGAAGACCATGAAAGCAAGGTATCAGAAATGATTGAATGTGACCATAAACACTAGAACCATCATCTCTGTGGCCGTAGGTTGTATTTCATAAATAATTTGTTTAAAAAAATTTGCTATGTTTTCTTGATTGGTATGGCTTAAGCTCCCAATATTCAGGCTATGTTATCAAGCTGTGAGGTGTAGCTTCATGGTTAGATTAAGCCCATCTCAGGTCATGCTGCTATCAAAAAGGGGTAGTCCTGCCTTGTTGAGTACCTTGTGCCAGTGCTATCCAGAGTGGGACCACACAGAGTGTCAAACCAGTTCTCTAACCTGGTTGAAATTCGATGTTCCTGATGGTCAGCTGGGTCACTGAGTTGATCCAATGCACCGTGTGATGACATGACCTTGGAGTTTGGTTCTGACACTCCAGCACAGCTTCAAGATTTCTGCTCCTTTGTGTTAATGCACAAGAAGAAAATGAGGAAAACCTGCTAAAGATTAAGGCTTGGATGGGAGTCATCAAATAGTATGGCTTTGGTTTGCTCTAAAACTGTCCATTCAGAATTAGCGTGAAGTTGTAGCTGCCCTCAACAGACAGGATTTGCTAATAAATCCCCTCTGTACTAAGGCTGAATGAGGTTGAACTCACACTCCTTGCAAGGATTCTGTAGAGGGAAAAGATGGGTTTTATTTTGAGGAAAATATGAACATTAAATTCCCAATTCTGTACCATTTATTCAGCCAAAAATTCCATTGAATTGCTCCCAGTAAGTAAGAGCTTGAGGATATAGCCCTAATTTAGATTTCCTGGGAGTATTAGAGAATGTAATTCACAAATTAATGCAAAACTAATTTTTAGACTAAGGAGCAGTAATTCTGATTGGAGACTGGGAGGCAAAGGTTGATGGAAACCATGTTTAAAAATACATAAATATTAAATCACAGCTTATCTCTAGCAGAAAAAAAGAATCCAATATGGCAATTGACATATTTCAAATAACTTGTTAGCTTAACTGGAAAAATATTACCAACAATAAAACTGAATACCAATAAGAAGTGTCCAAGGAAGATTTCAGACTATTCCTCTATGCGAAAGCAAACTACATTTATCTTCACCTGATCTTCAGATTCAGCCTTTTGCAATGTAATGCCAGCTGAAAGATCTTCCAGCTAAGAAGTCCTTTAACCTCTCCAACCCAGAATATTCTACCCCTTAGTATATGTAGTGGATTCCTTCATTTGTCACCTGTCTTGAAAAATATTTTCCAGGGGAAGATTTTGGGTTGAGCAGGGTATTTATCAGGAGTCACAATTCCTGATTTCTCAGCTTTTCCACGGACTCCTTGTGTGACCTTGAATAAGTCACCACACTTCCATTTCTGTCTCTGAATAAAGGGTATCCTACTTACTTATCTCTCAGGGGTCTTGTGTGTCTTAATCAATCAATATTTTTCATGACATTTTGAGATCCACAGATAATTAGAGATTCTGTGACAATAAAACGTAAGTATTGTACACAGCTTATGGGCTCTTTCCGCTCCCCCCCGCCCCAGTGTCTTGTAACTCCAGTGAGACTGATGAATATCTGTACATGGTTTTAGTGTACATTGAAAGGAAATAACTTACTAAAAAATCCCCAAACAATAGTCCCAAACTTTTCTCCTGTTTGATTATCTGAGATGTCCTATGAAGGAAAACAGAAATTCTGACGAGCTCTGACCTCTAACTCCACCTGTAGAGTTACAATAGCAAAAGGAAAGTGACTTATCGTTTTGAAAAGGAAGCACAGAAAGTTTGATCATGCTGGAAGTCCAATGTTAAACTTAAAGTTGATTGAACAGGTTCTTACGAAAACTGTCAATTAAATTCTCTCAAACAGTAGTATCATACAACATTTCTTTGAGGGGAATACATAGGGAAGGTGCCACACTGTTTGTGTGGTCAGACACTAGGTGTTTCAGTGAGATCTGTAATTAAATGATAAATGATATTGTAGTCTGCTATGTTTCCACTTGCTCTAGTAATAAATCATTGGGACATTGAAATGTCCTAGGTTTTGCTGCTACCAGGCCTGCTTCTCCTTTCATGTATGTGGCAGAACTTTGAACTATGAATTTTCTCATCTGCACCAGATACTTTACCTTTCATATGCAAGAAAGAAGGGCAAAGTTTCATACACAAACTTAGCCAGGCACTATTTATCCTGTAGAATTGTGGTTACACACTTTATGCTGTAGGATCAGCATGGGTCAGAGGTCCTGGAAAATTTGCAGTGAAAACAAACAAAATATTTCTGACTACATCATATCATAGTGCCACAATTAATTAGAACTGAAAATACGCATCAGAAAGACAAACCATTATCAGAACTTTTGCTTTCTGGAGTCCTATCTATCTAGAGACTGCAACAATAATCTTTGTTTCCAAAATAAAAAGGAATCTGGATCCCAGCTGAGCTGAGATGATAGATGTCAAATTTTTGTTCTAGCCCTAAGCAAACCCATGTCTTTGTTAACTGGGCAATTTCTCTATTTGGAATAACTGAATTTAGTAACAATAACAATGATCATAATAAAGTCATACCTATTGTTCCAGACTGAAGACAAAGAAATGACTGCAGATAATGAAAAGTAAGATGCATATTTTTTCTCTATTGGTTTGAAAATTATAGTAATAATGAGCTGTTTAAATTATCAAAGGAAGCTCATCACTTTCTGGATATGCTTCTAGTCACATTTGCAAGCTTCTAAATGTTTAGTAGCTAATTGGTCTTTCACATTTCCTAGTGGCACAAATGCTTCTTTAAATTTTATTTTAAACTGTTCCGGCTGATACAGACATGGCAGCACTAAGATGAGGCAGTTCACAAATACGCATGTCACCCGTTCTAAGATGCAAGTGCCTAAAATGCACTCCACTCAGAAAAGTCAATTAGGATAATAAGATGTCAATGGTTAATTGATTTATTAATTTAAAAATACCAAACAGCCCCCCAAACTTGAATTGTTTATAATTTAATTTATTACTTAATACTCTAATTGTATATCTACAAGTATGGTCATTTTGCTAGTCCCAAGTTTTTTAAAGTAGGGCCTTTGTTCCACCAAACTTCTGCTGACAATAGGCACAGACTAAACTACCTCTGCAGCAGGTTAGTTGCCTTTTTTCAAATCATGAATATAGCAGAATGCATCTGGCCTGATGGATGCAAATCTTTCAAGATTTCAGTTGAAATTGGATTCAGTTTGACTACTTTGAGAATTTTGTCACAAGTCCAAAACTCAGACCAAATTTATGGATGTCATAAGTATTAAACTTGAGCCAAAAATCTGTTTTTTAATAGAAAACTCACACCATTAAGTTTTGATCAAAATCAAGCTAAACCTTCCAAGACTGGAAGGTGATTTTGCCAGTCTAAAATTTGGCAAAATCTATTGGGTTAGAGTTGAATTTTATTTTGACATTGTTATTAGTTTTCAGATTTGAGATTCAAGCCACCTAAGGAAATGGAAATCCTTGCAAAGAGAAATGGATCATAAATTAAAAATGTAATGTTTCATGCACCTCTGATTTTACCTGACAGAGCATAACAATTTCAAAGGAGTATTAATAGTTATTCAAGTAAAGTTACAGAGAAAACACTGTTCTTCGCCCCCTGTGTCTCTTACCACAGCTGGAACTACTGAGACCCCTAATTATTTCCTCTACACACTGCACAAATCCATCCTTCATTTCTAAGGTTTGTGAGGGAGAAGAATGTTTTCTTGCAGGATTAGGCACCTCTATAGTAAGTTGGGAACGGAGAAGTCAGTGAGAAGCACAGATTAGTCTACAGAGTGAGAGTAGCACCTGGAGCTCTTCCTTCTTGGGGACTTTATTAATCAAAACCAGAACTTCTATGTTGCGCAAATGTAAACGTGTAGCCCCCCCCCCACACACACACATCTACTTCCTCCTATTAGACTCATCTATTTGTGCTTAGTATATGCAACTTATCAAAGGACCATGACTTGCTTCTTTCTTTCTACTGGCTATTTTAATTTCTGCAATTCCACTTCAAGTGCATGTTTTGAGGAACCTCAAGTACCAACAGGGGCAAAGGGGGTTGTCATAGGTTTGGAATGGCTTCCAAACAAAGAGATTTCAGCTTGGAAAAGTGACAGCTGAGGGAGGAGATGGTGGAGACAGGTAAAATCGGGAGCAGATGAACTGGTGAATACAGAATGACAACCAGGGTTAGGCAACTAGAAGATCAGGCAGTAGGTTTAAAACAACGTCCATTTTCACAGAGCATGAATATAACCTGTAAACAAGCTGTTGGGGAAACCCCAAGTATATATGTATTTAAAAGGGGGCTAGACACATTCCTGACAGGTAGAGCTACCAAAGGTGACAAAATGCATGGTTCTAACACAGCTGAAACTCCCTAAATGGCTGACTGCCAAAAAGAAAATGGATCACAATACTTGCCTTTAAACTTTTCATAAGCAGGTGCATCTGGCCACTGTTGGAGAGTAAAGTACACCAGACAGATCTATCATAGAGTTCTTTTCAGGTATTTCACATTAGCTAATGTAGTTTGGTGTATAAACTGAAAACACCCCTAATCTGAAAAGTTTACAATCCTTGACCAAATCAATTATAAGAGCTCAGAACAAGCTTTTGCAGAATGACAACAAGACCTACAAAGCTGCTTTCACAGGACCATGATCTGAATCTCTCCACCAGACTACAGAAGTAAATGGGCGGTGATACGTCTCATCTGGGAGTGCTCTGCTCCTGCTCTTCAGGCAAATACGCTACAGGTGATGACTCTGCTGCTGCATCTCGCACGCAAAGTTGACAAACAGGGAAGGTAAAATAAGTCTGACCTGCGTACCAGGACTTGTTCTAGGGCTCTTCTCCTTGTAGCCCTTCTGGATTTGCCATATTCTTGTTTTGCAGCCCTGTGAATGTTGACCTCCTCCCATCAACCTCAGGACTAGCACTGAGGTTATCCATATCTGCTGATGTCATGGGAATGGTGAGGATTTCCATGACATGGAAGTCTGGCCCTGGGTGCTTTTTCAACTCAGTGACCAACCTTACGCTATCAACCTGCGTTATAGCTCTTCACAGGGAGGAAACAAGCCGTTGGTCAGAAGGACATCTGCAGAAGTCTGATTAGAGAATAAAGAGGCTTGAAAGTTATCCTACCTGAGGGAAATCCTTGTTATTATGTGCAGTCCTTTCCTTGGCAAAATACTCTCCTACTGCGTGATGCCCTCCTTCTCCTTTTATTGTTGCTATCACCCCTAGAGCTGGGTACATCCAGAAGGGGGGAATGAACTTGACTCGGTCATGTGCCCTCTCCCCAAACTGGACACTGTACCCCTCTCTGGTGGTGCCAGGGAGGCCGAAGGGAGGGGTAACATGGGCACGGTCCCTGCGAGTCAGGGGCATCCTATTGGGGCGCGGGGCCACAGACCCCATGGCTCAGTGCTGCAGCTTTCTCCTTATTTATGTTTTTTTTATCATTACTCAGTTCAGCCACACAAGGCAAATTGTGTTTAATAAATTAGCCTAATGGATTCCGCAAGTGGTTTGTGAGCGGGGTGCTTCCTCCGGTTAAGGAAAACATTTATATTCCCTCTCCGTTTGCTTTTCACCACGATGAGGGTAAGCGGAGGGCAGGGGACAGCGGGGAGGGGGGGGGCGAGCCCGCCTGTCCCTCCCGGGGCCAGGGGGACCATGGTCGTGGCCAGCCCCAGAGGAGGTTCGGGGAGCCCCGGGCGCCGGTGCCCTTTGTCTCCCCGCCTGCGGCCGGTCAGCCCGGGGCTGCGGTACCTACCACAGCTTCCTCGGCAGGCAGCCCCCTCCCCTTCCCCGCGCTGCACATTAAACTCTTCCAAAGGGGCCTCTTTAACAGCTCCCCATGAAATAATAATTCATTATGTCACTAGGAGGGAAGAAAGGGAGTGTAAGTGTCTTGATGGGATTAGCGGAAACCCCCGCAGAGATGATTTAGGAGCCGTGATAATTCATTTAATAGGGGCCTGGGGTAAATTGCTAGACAGGGAAATGTAACTGAACCAGCTTAGAAAGGGCGCATTACAGGTCTGTATATGATAACTGGCTTCATTAGCAATATTTAAGAGATTTCATTTAAGAATGAGTCATAAAATGCAGAACTATTTCATCCACCTGGTTTGGTGGCCTTTAGCTTTACTCTGTCTGAATATTAAATTGGAAATGGCACTACAGCAACACATTTTGGAAACTGTTCTTTTGGCTGTTATTTGTATGGTTGGTTTAGCTTCTCGTTTGTTAACCTTTTAAAATGAGTATCATTGAAGCGGCTAACGGTACATCCAGAACTCAGAGAGATGAGGAAGGCTCCAATGGCTGAGAACAGGCTGCTGCAAAACTTAGCAAAAACTCCGGGTTCCCACTGCTGTACATGCTTGGGTCCAGAAAGTGTCGGCAAACGGCAAATGATTTCCGTGAAGCTTAGAAGCTAGCCCCTTTTCCCATTGAATACATCTGATTATGCAACAGCTTGGATGGGTGGAACGACAAGCACGCGTACAGAAATAATCAGCTAGACCTTGGGAAGCCGACCATCCTGTACTGCGGAGCTGAAGTTGGCCTCAGGTGCTATTATTAGCAAATGCTGGGTTTGGTTTTGGAACAGGAAAGATAGATATGATAGTTTTCTCCCACTTACCAACATTTTAAAACCAGTAATCCTGGAAAAATTCTGCTTTTTTTAAAGCATGGTCCAAATGATTTTTTTAAGCATGGCCCAAATAACTAACTAGAAATTCCTATTCAGTATATATGGGTAAATATTAAAACTTATCAGTTGAGATTAGGGACATAAAGAACAAAGTTTTGTACAGCCTTGTAACTTCATTAACTCCTTGGGGACTGTGAGACATAAACAATGGCATAACTTGGCCTGGCACTTTCGTGGTTTTGATGTGTGTGGTGATGTCCATCATTCACAGAAGAGGAATTGCTCAGGATAAAAGCTATTATAAAGTGTTTTATTAATCCTTAATATGTGCTCTTATGCTTGTCAAGTAACATTTCAGTAATATTTGTCACCAGTAATTGTGAATTAGAAACTTTGGTTTTTTAAAATCATTATTTAGAACATGATTTTAATTCTTTGTGCCCTTGGATGCATTTTAGGAGACAAGATGCACATCAAGATCTGGACAAATGTTTAACAAATACCCAAAAGTGGGTCATAAGCCTACAAGCTTTTTCAATGCCTGCCTTCTTATTTATCACTGGTTCATTTTTTTTATCACTGAAAACAAAGGAAATGCACTCATAAGGAAACGCCATCAAATAAATTATTAAAGCAATTCTGTCATAAACATGTGTGCTGGTTATTCTTCTCCTGAAATATCAAAATGAAACAGTGATATTTTAACATCACTTTATAGGATTAGAATAAGATTTGATGATCATATTTTATCTGGGGATGTTGCCAGCTGAATTGTATTGTAATGCACTGTGCAAGCTCTTATCATGGAAAAACAAATAACTGAATTCTTTTTAGCCCTCACACGAAGTGTGGACGCATTAATAAACTCTTCTAATCAAAAAAGACAAGTAATTATACATAAAATGATGCTATTACACATATAGGGTTGTACAACTAAAGGATGAACCAGATTTTCTTCAGATTATTAAAATTTAGCAAAACCTCCTATTCTGTCTGTGTACCACAGAAAGCCTGGTGATATTACCATGCTTTTTTCTCCAACTTTGAAATCCCACAATAAAGAGGTTGCACTTGATATATTGTAAACCGCTTTGAAATATGGCAAGCAGTATCTTTATCAAAGGTAGCTAAAGGTATTAATAACCACGACTGTCAATTGTAGGAATAAGACAAGTGTTTTAATAAATCTTCACTAATACTCCATACAAATATAAAAGAATGACTAGCTTTCTCTCCATCCCTTTCCCTAGTGACCACTGCCCGTTATGACTTTGAATGATTCCCTCTAATGGAAGACAGCCAATACTGTCCATTATTCCAGATGGTCAGCTCGACTGCAAAGTTCTGCTAACGCTTCTCAGCATTCAGACATATCTCGCCAGCATTTTTTTTTTTTTTTTTTTTTTTGCTTTCCATGATAATCCAGTCCAAGATCAGCCATCTAATAGTTGGCAGAGTTGGCAGACAAAATCTGGGCTATCTTGCCGATTAGTTACAAAATCCATTTTGGTATCCACGTTACAAAGTGCACGGTGGTTTCCTGCTCAGCTCGTATTAAAAGAAAGTCAGAATAGACCAACAGCTCTATAATAGCCAGTAAGTAATACATTAATCACTTGCTGCTGCACAGCTAAGAGGTGACAAGCAAAAATATAAGCAGAGTTTGTGGGTACATTCTGAACTGGGCTGTATCTGCATGATAATCCTGCCTGTTACCACAGTTTGCACTAAACACAAACAGGATTTGGTCCAGTATCTTCCATGTAGCAGGCATTGCTTTTTCATGTACTGTGGATATTTGACATGCTCTGTCCTGATTTCTGTAAAAGCAATTCAAATCATGCAAATATTTCATGCTATAATCAGCAGAAAGTGGGTAAGTACTGGCCTGTGCATGCAATTTACAAAAGTTCAACTAATTTTTCAGTTAGTAGATAATGGCTGGGTATTATAAAGTAATGCTCATCACTTCACAGAAGCAGCATTTGCTTATTGCCGTTCTCTGTTAATACAAAGAGGCATTAGCAGACACTTGTAAATTTTCGTATGTACAGCTTACATAAAAACTAATGACAACAACAACAAATGACAACAACTGCTCCCATTTAAAGGCACTGCACCTAGAATAAATATTGTAGGTGTCCTCGGGGACAAATATTTCAAGTGCTTAGATATCTTTCTGGTATGCCTTCTAGCATCTTGTCACCCACAAAAGCATGCTATGAAAAGTGGGCTTACACACTACTTACATGATTTTCTGTAATGGGAAGCTTACAATGCTGCATTTCTGGCCTGAAAATCAAAATGATTCAATTAATTTTGCAAACCCAGAATAGCTCTAGTAAAAACAGACTGGTGGTTTTGACACTGAATTACATGGAATTGTTCCAGGTTTTTACCCTCGCACAGGAATACAAATTGGGCTGATAATTGTGCATTTCATTGCAATAATATCCATTGTTGAATTGATATATTTTATTTCAGGCTCTCAGATATTTCAAAATATTCAGGGAACATTCAGCTACAAGGCACCAGTATTTGATTTTTTAAAATAAAATTGTGTTCAAGAGAAAACTAACTATACATTTGACCTCCTGACTTTTTCAGAAATGATTATCCCTATAGCACTATCAGTACTTTCAATAAAATCAAGTTTAACTTGTGTTTGAAACACACATTACAAATAGATGTATAGATGGACGAGTTATTGAGAAAGGGAATAGTACAGATTATGAATATTAAGATTTATATTAATCTATAAGCCTATTAAAGTACAGTAAAACCTGTCCTTCAGACCACCTTTTTAAAGATATCACCTCCCTGATGGGACCACTAAATTTCGGGCCAAATTATTTTCCCATAAAGAACAATGAAAAGAAAATGATTATATTAAGACTACTTCTACTATGGTTTCTTTTCATTGTTCCGCCAAAAATGATTCCAAACAGTAAAATAACATTGATTTTGACCTTGTTAATGAACCTGAAGAACTTCAAGGCATACTTGACCGTAGATTTCCCTTTAAACAGGAAAAAACTGACAAGTAGCCATCATAATTTCATCAGCCTTGGCAGAAGTTATGTAATTTCACCAGTATTTTGGATAGGCAGCTTGTCTTGATATTGTTAATGTTCCACAGGGATGGCAGCATGGGCTTTTTCTTCATACCAACACTCTTAAATGATTCTGTAATTTATACAACATTGATTAAGTCTTCTGAGAGTTAGGAATATTTTAAAAGGCTGTGTTGTACAGATTTATATACTATTACAGGATTAATTTAATTTTTCCAAGATGTCCATCTTCCCTATGGTAGGAACTTTCCAGAGGTGTTTCACTGGGACTTCCTCACTCCCTTTAGGAGGGCTACACCTAATCAATGTAAAATGTAGGTGATCACAGTTTCTCTCCCATTAATATGAAGGGTCCCAGAGACTAAAAGTCCCAGAGTGCAATGTCCCACCTTGATTTGAGCAGCCTTCCCTAGGCTGGGACCTCCAAACAAGACCCCTGTCTGGAATAGGATAGTTCAAAATATGGCTTGCACAAAGCATGTTGGCCCACAGCACATTATCACTGCTAGCCCCTGCCTTTTTTACTTCTACTTTGCTGTCTCTACAAATACACAAAATCTGGTGTGTTTCCCACATGTCTTTGCTACATATTTTAGTATGTGTTTCTATCAGTCAGTGTATTTACATCCTTACATCGTCAGTTTATGTGGAGGATCAGCATCCTAACCACTGCTGGGAAGCTTATATTTTGGCCTTCACAGATATTACACTAATGGTTTATTATGTTCTAGATGGATATTTTCTAAGGCAGTGAAAAAACACGGTTAAAAGACAAACAAGCAACCTCTTCCAAACTCAGAATACACTAGAACACTCATTTTTCTTCTGCAAATAACCTCAGTTTTCCTGGAACTAAAATAAGCATTTCTAATTCTAAAAAGCAAATGGAAATTCAGAGCATTAGGAGTATTATGTTGGCAGTTAGAGCACTGGATGTTTTTGTTACTGTTTGGAGTCCCTGTCTTGCTGTAAAGGTACCCAGGGATTTGGTGATGCTCAAAGATATAAGCAGACAGGAGAGATTTCGCATGCATTTAGAGAACAGCCAGAGTTTGCCCTTATCAGAATTTCTTTGGCCTCTCAGTAGGGGGACATGCACTTCCCAGGTAGCTGCTGCTCTCCTACCCAGAAGGAAACACATAAGTCAATTGTTTGAGACCTGACATGGGATAGTTTAAGACGAAAGGCTCTGTATACCTCAGCTGTTTCAATGGAATAACCGATTCATATGAACTGGGGGGTTCTCAGAGGACCCTGTGCTGGTGCCCTGTTCAGTCAAAGCTGTCCCACCAAAGAGCAGGGTGGTTTCTACACCTTGACTTATTTTCACTTGTCAACATGAGATTCAATTAAATTATTATTCTGCTAGATGAGGCACAGTCTACCAAGCTGCCACTTATCTTTAATCCAATGCTTTTACTGGACTTGTTGTGCCCTATTGCCTCCAATTCACAAACTACTCATTGTGAATGCTAATAGTATTGGTAGTAACTTTGCATTTGCGTTGGTGGTTGTAGGGCAGGAATTCTTCCAAGTTGCTGTTATCACCAGACACTTCATACAACAAAATCACAGTCTAGAGCTGCAGTTGTAGGACTAGCGGTGCCTATCTCATGGTTTGTTGATTCCCAAAGAGGCAGATCTTGATTCCTTTCCCTGCTAGTCTTTTCTTTTCTCCCCCTCCCTCTCTTTCTTTTTTGGCCACATGGTCCCACCACCTGCCTTGCACCATCCCCTTTGCTCATCAGAACCTCCCTCCTATTCTTTCAGCTCATTCACCCAGCAGAAAATCACCCCCTTTTAGCTGCATTAGTTTTCTGCCAGGTTAGCAAGCTGAATCAGCAATCAGAGGAGCCTGGGGAGGGTTAGTGTGCATGGCAAGTGGCAGAAGTGACTGGCTGGGAGCAGGGGGAGAGGGGAAGGGCAAACGGTGTGGGAGCAGGACCTCCCCTTGCTGGTGACCGTGGACTGGCTGGTTGATTGGCTCATCCCTTCATGTTGAAGCAGCCCAAAATATCAGGGCACTTTACAGGATGCAGTAATTGAATTGATAGATTTCTCACATTTCTTTAACGGATGTTCAACCTCACTGGTAAATTCTGCTTCGTTAACTCATGTTGTTAACCCTTCTAACTGCAGCAGCATTGCTTTTGTTAGTAAAGAGAATAGTTACAATTTACAATTAACAGGCTAGCGCTCAAAAAACAGAGTGGGAAGAAAAACAAAGATTAATAAAAAAAGCTGATTCATTGAAATGAAACTCTGAAATTTAGGTTTTCCATGCTGAGACATTGATTTATGCCATGGCACTTTGTTGTGTACAGATGCACAAAAGGGCCAAACCCGTGTTCCTACCTCTGCCTACCTTTCTTGTCATAAGAGTTTTGGCAGAGTAATTTGGCAGCCCTACAGTACTCAAAAGGCTGGGTTTTTTTCTTGTGCTTTTTACACACCAGTCCCCTTTTTTGTTAAAAGTTTCTTCTTGAAACCTGTCATAATTTAAACCAACCCTCAACTCATATTCATCCAAACACATATTTCAATGTGATGTTTAAAATGTTTGTGTAGGCATGTTAACACCCCTCATATATTTGGGCTAAAAGGCAAACCATTATTTTCATTTTGTTTCATTACTAGTATTTGATGTGTGACACAAATTCATGACTGGTTAATGAGCAAATGTTAGCGTGGCACAACTATGTCTGTTACAGAGCAATCAGTGTCTCAATAAGGGTTTGTTAAAGCCAGGGTTTTATTGTTTTTCCTTCCTCCACAGTTCAGTGAACTAAACACGATTTATTGTCTTCTCACTTTTTTCTCATTCCTCCCAAAACTTCCCAGTGTTTTCCTTGCTGTATCTGTATTGGGAGCCATGAACATCTCTTTATTATTATCATCCATACAGCATGATAGATGCACTTAGATGATTTATAAATAAACAAAATGAAAAGTCTTTGCCCAGAGGAGCCTACAATCTAGTGCCTGAATGCTGCAATTGCTATCACGTGGGTGGGATTGCTGTGTCCATGTGTTATCAACTTGAAAATTGTGGCTGAAAGCTTTAATTCTGCAGTCAGCTCTGCTAGTGAGGAATAGATTCAGGCCCCAGTCCTGCAGTTGGCTGTGCTGGCTGGGAGCCCAGCGCCTGTGCAGAGCATGGCAGCGGGCTTCACCAGCAGACAGGACAACGCAGAGAGGTCCTTCACTATTGGATTTTGCTTGTTACCACAGATCAACCTACATTTTTTTGGTTGTTTTTTTTTTTTTCTCTTTCCACAGGAAGGGCTCTGAATTCTCACAACTAATGTCCTGTTCAGGTTTGTAGGGGAGATGGGCATTTTCTTTTGGGCGACACTGCGCAGAGCTCCTTGGTGCAAAACATGCTGACTGGCATGCTTCGCTAATTGTGCAGTCCTTGTTCAGGCAAAACTCCCATTCTCTCCAGTGGGCATTTTGCCCAAGTAAGGAAACAGGCCCCATTTTACAACAGTCTGTATAAATGAGCATCTTCCAGGTCTAAGCTGTTTCAAATAGTCCATTGGCTACAAACGGACATACCTGGATCTATATGGCTAAAGGATATTAACATGCAGATTTTACGTAATTAAAATGTAAAATACCAACATTACATGGAGCTAAGAAAAACTACCCCTTGATTTATGAGTCTTTGCTGATATATTGAACAGTATGGCCATTTTGTGATATATATGTGTAGTAATTATATATTACAGGGTTGTATAGCTTTTTGAAACTGCAAAATGTAAAACGTATATTTAAAGCATTTGGTCATCTTTTGGGAGTGATGTTAATTATGATTTGTGAATTATTTTCTGCATGAAATCACAATCTTTACAATAACAATATATAGATTATGAACTTCTCAGAAAGCCTAATGCCTGTGGGTGATATTTTGGTTGTTTAAGTACTGTCATTCTGGCAGAGCATTAATTTAGATTTTCATGCTCTAGTCAGCACCTTGGATGTCCTTAGAGTTTTACACTTGGATTAAAAATACATTGAATTCATCAAGCATATTGTTAGTAAAATGAACTTGGGACTTCCCTGTTGCAAACCCAGTTTTATGATTTTCTGGCTCTAAATGAACTAAGAGAAAACCAGAAATGTTCGCAATTTTGCAGTACAAATCTTTTCTCCATACGCTTGTGCAGCGTTGAATCTCTGAAATAAACTGTGTGTAAATAGATATTGGACTGGTTTCAATATTGAAAATTGATCCCATTCCTTCTCCAAATATGCCAATAGCAAGACCACCACTTCCTGGAAATCATTAAGCAGAGTAGATTAGATATGCAGCTGGTTCAATCCCAGAGATGGATATTTGAAACATTTCTAAATGAATCTACAGAAAGTTCAAAGCTCACATACCCAAGTACTGTCACACACACAAAAAATCCTAGCTATGAGGCAGGAAAGATCAGGATGCAAGAGAAATACGGAGAATTTGCACCAAAGTACATTATATTGTGGTACAAAAGAAATAAATCATATGTGTATGAAAATCATAAGCTTTAAGCTTTGGAGAGAGTTGTGCAATTGACAATCAAATGGAGCTTAAAGGAAATTACGAGGTTTTACACTAAAGTCCTGAAATAAAGAAAGTAATATTTTACAGCAAAAAATTGCAAATGTCAAGATTAAATCATAAGACTTTGCACCATTGAGCTACTAGCTAGCTCTATAGCTTCTTCAGATCTTAACACAGGGAAAGACCAACTTTCATGGTCAATAAAACTTAAGAACTTTAGAAATACATTTAGAGACATAAATCACATATTTGTGACTTTTCCTCCTTCAATAGCTAATTATGGGGAAAAAAAAAGATTGAATATGTGAACTCCTTGACTGCTAACCTATTCTTGCATTTGTTTTTAGGCTCATTTTTAATCCCTTTTGTTTGTTCCAAGGAAATGATGCTAATTTCTCAGCTTAAAAGAAGGTGGCTGCTGTAA
The DNA here is from genome assembly GCF_929443795.1 of Astur gentilis. Taxonomy (NCBI): domain Eukaryota; kingdom Metazoa; phylum Chordata; class Aves; order Accipitriformes; family Accipitridae; genus Astur; species Astur gentilis. The sequence goes on from NC_064919.1 coordinate 62,183,501, forward strand.
ATGAACAGCACAGGACTTTTTTGTCTGTCTTACCTCCGAAGAATTTATCAGCAGTAGTGAGATCTTGAGTAGAAATACCTTGGAGCAAGCAAGCCAAACCAGATTCAGAAGTGGAAAAACCAGAGCTCAGATGCCCAAACTGCTTCCTCTGGTCCAAAGCTGGACAGGTGGCGACCCAGATTGAATCAGTTGTTGTGGGAATGATTTGATTCACAAACAGGGTTATAAAATTTTATATGGAGATGCCAGTGAAAGTCACAAGATCATAGAGCAAAAGACCTTATTCACATAAATTACCTGAACGGCTATGAAGCATAAAGGAAATAAATTGAACAATATTGCCCATACTTAGTTTACAGACATATGGTATGTAGCTTCATATGATATACATGCTAACAATGGGCATATCTGTGAACCCCATATAATAATGGGGACACACACATCCTTTAATAATTCAAAGAATGGAACAGTTGCTTGTTCTGAGGCATATGAATTCACAGATAGGGATTATATATTTTACTACATAAGGAAGGGTTTCTGAGCTCAAATGCTTGTCCTTCTTTCCTTATGCAGTATCAGCTGGTCTAATAAAATATATTACCTTTCCTTACAAGCCTTGCCTCTTTTATTACGGACAGAGTCACACACACACTGGGCATCTTCATAAGGAATTAATTTTGGGGAGTCTGGGGGCATTCGAAGGGGGACATAGATTTCTGGAGGGGGAGCCTCTGCCGGTACCTAGCAGTACAACACACACCACACATATGGTTCACACCTGCCAAGAAAACAAATGCTTTTTTTTTTTTTTTTTTTTTTTTTTTTTTTAATAGCTAGCTCCACACCTGTACCGTATGTAAATACATACAACACATACAACAGCGAAATATTTCCAGCCCCGTCTACCCAGCTGATACATTGATCTCAGCGGATTCTGAGATATAAACTTCAATTTGGCCCCCAGTCACTTAGTGGACACTGCCACCAGCAGCTCTGACACCAGGTTATTTGTTGTTGCTGTTTGCTGTCCCTGTTTGCACATTAATCCAGTGACAATTAGGTGTCAGCGAGCGTTGTTTCTGCTCGCTGATAGCCTTGGGCTCTGCGCTTGAAGCCCTAATCAGGAGTGTAAACTCTGCTATATTTCAATTTGGAGAAGCGCTCTTCCGCTAAGAGGCCCCTGGCACTGCGATAAATAAAACGCCTATTTACTCTATTGCCACACTTAGACATCTAATGCACTTACTACCAGCCCCCTAATCATGGCCCACAGTTAAATCCGCCTATAAATCACTCCATTCTCATCCTGCAGATTAGCGAGGCCATTTTCCCCAAACTCCACAATGAGCACTGTTTCCTTTTCTTGTTAGTCAAAAGCGAGATGATTTTTATTAGGTTAAAGACGAGCTCACAGATGGTAAATCGTGTGGAGGGAAATGAGATGGAGAGTCCCATGACCCAGTGGGGGTGGCAGGTGGGACGGGGGGGCAGAGACCCCCAAAGACCCCCCTGGCAGTGCATCATCCCATGGCACTGGACCCGGGTGACATGTCTCCGCACGTTGCACAAAATGGCAGCTGACCACAGGTGTGATGAATGTGTCTGGCCTCAGCTGCTGGTAGCGTGGGCGGAGGGGAAAAGGGGGGTGTGGGGAATCTTCCCATTTTGTACCCACTCCTCCTGGGTGGGTTTATCCGCGAAGGCCTCTGGATGTGGACATATGAAGTTGCAACAGAGCAAGGTCTGGAGAAATACACACGTGCCGTCCATACAGTCCCAACAGGAGCAGTCCAGCTTTATCCTTGCAGCACTGCTACCACGCCTGGTGGGACCAAACACACACCGATGCAGAGCATTTCATACAAGCACACCGCAGCTTGGACCTCCTTAAAAATAGGACCCTCTCTCAAGCCTTCTTTATATACCTTTGGATAACTAGCACTACCTTGTATATAGCTGTTTTAGCAGAGCTGGACACGTAATGTAACTGTAATGAATAATGCGACACATTTTGCATTTTATTCTCAGTGGCTGGTAAGGAAGAGATTCTGATTTTTTTAAAATAAGTTGATTATTCTCAACCATTCACTGAATAATTTCTGCGAACAATTCCCAGTCTTGTTCAGGTGAAGTTTGTTGCAAATATCCGATATTTTAAATTCTACCTGGGTTAATTGGTTGCATAGGTCACGCATTTGTCTGCATATCCTTGATTGAAGGAGCACAGTGCTGAGATATCAGATTTCCTGTGCAATAACTATAATAAATTCAAAATTTATTATCCATAAATATTCTGCAACATTTGCTTAAAATTTTGGCACAAGCTCCTGCTAGTAGATCCCTGTATTAGGAGGGCCACGGAAAGCAAGCACAAAAGAGAAGCAAACCACAGCCTGATCAAAAGCCTTTAAGTGATTCAAAGAAATCATTGGGGGATCTTTTTATTTTTACAGCATTAGTCTGTTACCCTTGATACGTGGCAGAATCACGTCCCCTCTCTCGGTAGGGAAGCTTTCATGTTACATACGTAAAAGCCAGCCAGAGGGATGTCAGAGATGTACATCACCCACGGAACACAATTTACATCATACGTGAACATGCACCCATATGGGACATTGAAGGGAAAGCGGCAGCTGCCGTGGTGGTGTCAGGGGAGGCCCACGCCACTGTGGCCTCTGCGAATTGACCTGCCGCCACGGAGGCCCTGCTGCATCCTGACAGCCGCCAGGGTAAGCTGCAGCCCCTTTTCTCAGCCTCCTCTCCCTACTCCGTACTTTTCAGGCTCTAAACGGGGTGGATTGCGGTGAAGAGCTCCCTGTAATCTCTGTTTAACCATTTCCATATGACAACTGCTTTGGATCCCTGCAGCCTGATGAAAAGGCCAGAAGCCCTGGCCCTGCTGGGGGGGGGTGTCCCTGGGGAAACATATGTAAACAAAGCCCAGCTCTGTAGCCTTTTGCACCTCACTCTCTTTTCCCATTCTTGCTTGGATCTCAGGTGGAATTAAAGGGATTAAAGCTGAGCGTAAATGAGGCGAGTGTGTAAAATGACTCCTTTCTGAACCAAACGGCATGTTCCGTGCTGAGGAAATGAGATGCCCATTTAAATCTCATCCATCCACCGCCTGTGGCCACCACCATGTACCTGCCTACTTAGCCCAAGGGTTAATTAATTGAGGCTTCAATGCACTATTGCAAGAGCATTATTGCATTTGATACTCTACATCTGTGATTTAAAACTCTTTCAGTCCCTTGTCAGCAAGGGAGGGTTTTAACTAGGAAATTAGCATTCAGATAAGGGTACGCTCTATTTGCTTCTGAAAGGAAGGAAATATTAAGGATGCTGGTGCACAAACCAAGCTGTAATATCCTGTCCCATCCTAGAAAGGGCTCTTGGGCCCAGCTTCCCAAGGGGACACTCCGTACAAGGGGAAGGGGACATAGAAAAAGGAATTACGGTCTTCAGTGGAAATGTCATATAGCAGAAACCAGACAACTGAATGTGTTTTATTTCTCAGGAACTTGTTTTTATTCCATGATAATTATAGGTTTCCTGTCTTGACACCTGGCTCATTTTAAATATCCGATCACCCAGCTGCGTTATTTCCATACTATATTTCAGGCTTCTCATGGAGTTCAAATATTAATATTACTCCCCATCTAGTTATGAAGATGTTAATAATCACTTTTATTTTCTCTAGATAAGCAGAAAAATAATAATTCCTTACATTCACATAATGTCCTTGCATTACACTCAATGGCATCTGTGTGTAATCCCCAATCGCTGAAATGAAACACACATTTTCCAGCAATAAAACACAATAGTTTGGGATATGAAGTGACAAAGGAAGTATCCAACTGAAACAGCAGGAAGAATTAAAGGTAGAAAGAATCTAATTTCCCCAACCTTGAGTCTAGCTACCAAACCTCGAAACTGTGAGAAAAGTGGAAGCCATGCATGAGCTATGCTGATTCACACAGTGGGTCACCTTGCTGCAAATTTCTCCTTGTAAGAGGATCGCTTAGTTTACGCGGAGCTTCGCTCCCTGCCTTGGAAAGGGCCACCTGCATGAGAAGGGAATTTCAGAATTAGGCTCCAATGGGTTTTATCTAGAACCCCACCAAAATCTCTGCATGTTCTTGCTCTGCCTCTCCAGCCCACAGCTAAAAACCTAGGCTGGGTTTGGCCAAGTGGGAGGCCTGCAGTGGGGTCGGTGGCCACAACGGCTTACTTCAGGGGATGGTCCATAAGGCATTGTGCCTTGGACAGATGGAATTTCTCACATGGCTCAGCAGGGCATACCACCAAATAACTGCTACCACCATTTGCTGGTTTTGCAACCATCGGTCTCTTTTGAAGAGCGCATTCCCTCTCCAAGCCAGGTCATTTGGTGGGAAACTCAGGGTATGACTGTGCCATCCTCCTCCACCCACCTTGGGGCACCAGTGAGGCCATACACAGTTCGGTCTGTCTGTACTGGCCATCACCGGAGCAGGGCCACCCCAGGATGAAGCGCAGCGGCTGTGTGTCCAAGCACAGCAACAGTTGCACGGCTGCCTAAAACAGGAAGTGCAGATTAACTTGTCCAGTTGAAACTACAGAGGGAATTTAGGAAGACAGAATGCAATCAGCCAGGACACTGAGGTTAACACAGTTAATCTTGTGGAAAGTGCAATGGGACCTTTAATAACTGCAACTGGTCAAGGCCTCAGTTTTATGTCTCATCCCAAAGATGGCACTTCCCGGTGAGCGGTGGGGCTGTCGTGGCAGGAGGAGGGGAACAGTGCCACCTACCGCAACACCATCACCTCTCCTAACACCTGGGCTCACCTGGAAGGTGTCACCAGCGCCCCGGATTGTCTGAAAAATTAGAGCACTAGGGTTTTTCCTGGTTCGCATTTATAGAAGGCTTGTTCTTCCTCAGGACCTCTCTCGTCTATTAATTATGATGTCTGACCTTGGCAAGCGGAGTTGTTATTCTGGGGGATGGCCAAGCACAGTCTCTGAGGGCTAATCCATTATCCCACTGGGCGTGGGGATGGGGGCAACTGGCGCTCTTTTTGACCAAGTCACGTCACTTTTGTTTGAGCTTCTTGACAGACAGCTCTTGAGTACTTTGCAGGGCTAATTGTCATTGGCTTGAGAAGCTTGTTAGATGTTTGCACAAAGGTTTTTACCCTTTTAACTATTAATCTTTGAACTACAGAGCTTAATAAGGCACTATGAACTCCACTGCGGTATTTTAACAATGCATTGAGATTGCTGTATGCAGTTCAGGTTTATGAACAATGACCCAGGACTTTATTTAACAGGAGGCAATCTATCCACTGTAAATCAAATATCTCTAAGCCAGCCTCAGAGCAGTGGTGGGCATAAATCAATGTGTTGTCAAGTAGGCCATATCTAGTCTTAAAGACATATGTCTGTTCTGTACCTTTCTTTGGTCCATGGGGCATTCATACTGTTTTACTACAAGGAGCACTTCAGGACCCTAAGTCCCTTAGAGTAATCATTGTGTTCCTGGAATAGCTTGTCAATGTAGGACTACCTTTTAAGCTATGTAAATATATGCATCTTTTCTGATACCCACTAGTCATTAGCAGCAGTGCAGAGGGTAGATACGCAAAAGCTTCAATGTGAGGAATACTGCAGAAGGCTTAAACCCAACAGGAACGTTGTATATTCACTCCCCTCAGATGCTGAGAAGATACCAGCTCCTGTGTGTGCATCACATATTTATCGCAGAGGTTAAAAAGAAGACATCATGATTGAAAAACAGAGGTGTGATTTTAAAAATGAGGAGCTAAGGCCTGCCCCCACAAGGGCTTAAAAATGCTCTGAATTCCAACTGGAAAAGAGAGAAAGTTGAGGAAGCTCAGCATGCTGTATGATTGCATCCTTAGATAGGGTGTAATTAACAGAGAAGAAGCTGATGGAGGTTATCAGATGAAGATCCACGTGCTGAGGCTTTATCAAGCATGGGGCACAGTGGAAAGTATCTAATACTCCTGAGATGAAATGGTTTCATGAGAGCCACACCCCCAAAGTTGCCTTTTTAGCAAGTGTAATAGGACTTTTTCAGTTTCATAAAGTATCTTGATAACTGGAAAGTGCCAGTTAATGGTACAATGTTCCAACTATGAATTTTACAAAGATTAATCTACCCCTTTAGGATCCAAAGGAGCCAATCAAAGGCCGCCCAGTCTTCGATGTTTTACAGTCTCTGTGGGCACAAAGCTCAGCTGAAACTACCGTTCAACATCCTAAACTGTCATCTTCATCTTCTTCTAGCATAAAAATACATATTTTTCCCCATAATAAAGATTTTTTATAATAGCAATAAAGTAACTCTAGAGAACATGGTTGTCTTGAGATAGCTTAACTGTGTGTGGTACCTCATAACACCCTGGGGACCCAGCCACCTCATAATAATTTCTTTCTTTACCATGCCTTGCTTAATTAAGGAGTGAAGCCAAAAGGTCAATGCAGGATAAAAATGTAAATTTCAAAGTTTTCATCTGGACCCTAACTCCGTATCATAAAACATATATAGTGTGCTCATCACAAAGCTTAGTACATTAGCAGGTAGAAAGTGGAATATGCTTTATGTGCTCAAAATTTTAGTGTTTTAGTGAGACAACAAATAAAAGCTTTAGCTCCTTATGTATAAAATTATGTCTTTCTCCTCCAAAGGATAATTACTAAGTTATTAACTTATTCCCTATATAAGGAATCTTTTTTAGCCTTGTTCCTCTCTTTTATAAATATGATATATATGATAAAGATGGTAGCTTTAGAGTATTTGGGTGGAGCTAACATTTCTGGTTTTTTGCCTATGTATACTGAATACTGTGAGTGCTACTCTAGAGAGACAGACAATAATGGTATTACAGTCTTCTCATTGTTATGCCAGGTCTACAGTGAAAGCAAACATAATTTTAATTCCAAATCTTATTACTACATTGGAATATTGATGTCATAATGGGCAACATGTTTTGGCAGCTGTTTATCTTGTTGGTTCCTCAATCATTTGCCGTGCTGCTTTCCAACCGCCACCTGATGTTAAAAATACACCTGCATTCAAACCGTACATATTTCTGACACAGTTAGATATACATTTAAACTCAACTTTCAGCTTCTAACCTGTTTTTATCATAAGTGATAGTCACAGAACAATAAATATTTATTTAGCTTTGAGTAACGGAGCATTCAGATTTCATTCATGGCTTCAATAATCAATCCAACAGTGTGATTCTGTTAGGGAACCAATTACATGTTTTCCCCCTTCTCTGATTCTAGGTAAGTAAGTGGACAAGACATATGTTGTCCTGATTGACATTTGATCAGTTGATCTGGATTTAGATCAGATGGACAATGTAAGAAATACAATGATTTTTCCCCTCAGTAGAAATGAGGCTCTTAATCTCCCTTCTCCTTTAGAATAGTGACGCTATTCTAACAAAGCTTATTTACTCTCACAACACATGTGCATGCTGTTTTGGCTGGATATTCAATTGTGAAACATTTGTTATTTTTATTTTTCTATGGAATCGTTGCTGTCAGTGACACACTTACAAATCTGTACCAGGACCCAGAAGACTTTTCATTAGGCAGTATATTGAAGTATGTACAACTGTAGCTGTTTCATGGATTGGCTCTAAAATAAGAGAATGTACTTTCCCTTTTGGTTCAGTTCCCTCTTAGGGACTAAACAGCTACCTTTACAGTTTTTATATAGTTTTTCCTGACAGCCAAAGTTAAGTGAACGTAGCACTCTGGCTGGATGTTTATATGCTTGTTTCATCTATTATTCAGATACATCACTTATATAATGCTTTCCATAACAAGTTGTTGTTGAGATGTTTGTACACCACTTTTGTACAATCAGTCAAAGTCAAAGATAATAAGGAGACTAAAGGGACAGAGAACTGATTTTTATTTACTTATTATTAAATCTTTCTTTCCTGTTTGGCCTGCAATAGATTACCTGCTGGACACCCCAAGGTTGGAAGATTTGCCTTCTGCAGTTGTTAGTGTTGATTTCACTGTGAGAATTGCTACAAGGTCTATAAAGTTCAGAGCATCTCCCCACTGTGTGAGGTGCTGCTGAGATACCCAGGAGGACTTTATGGGTTATGAGGTTACCAGATGTGCTCAGGTGAGTGCAAATTGATTCCTAATTTAAGGTAGATTTAACACTTTCTAGCATTGACAAATCCATCCTTTTGAGACACAGACCATGTACTAAGCACTGAAAAATATTCTAGTGAGCATCAGAAGGGCAGTTCAAGAATCTGTTCCCCAAATGCTAGCTTCCTTGCCATTACCAGTCTGAAAGTCCCTTCAAATCAAAATTTTTAGATCCTTCATGATCAAATTCTTATTTGTATTCACAAGCAGAGCAGACTGCAATCACATAAGCGCCCTTAATGGACCTCAGCTCTTAACTGAAGCTCTTAACACATTCTGTTCAGCCACCCTGTCTCCGTGCCCATTCAGTCTCTTCTCTAAATTGCTATGCAGTGTGGTAATTGTTTCTTTTAGAGTGGACAATTGCTCCACTGGAAACTGAAACGATACTTCAAATGGTTTGGAAGAGGCCACCAAGCCTCTTTATCAGCTGCAGAATTGGTAGCAACAGAGAAGGCTAGCAGTTCCCCGCTAGAAGGCTGGAACTCCCCAGACCCTTTGGAGGTCTCCATTCAACCCCCAGAGGATTTAAGCCCTTGCTGGCAGTTTTAACATTGAGAAATTTAAAAACTGTAAATCATGTACCCTCTGTTCTGCTTTGTGTTCTGGTGTCCTGACAGGCAGAAATATTCTAGCAATGTTAGGAAGATGTTAGGAAACATATGAATAATTAAAGCAAGCAGGTAGAACACAGCTGGAAGGAAGAATTCCTTCTGGTCTCCAAACTATAAAAGACAATAATGATGCTGGTAAAATAAAGCATCTAAAAAATTTATCACAAGCTACTTCAAACACACATGCACATCCACATGCATTTGTTGAAAGAATCTTTAAAAATGGTGTGAACATCCCCCTGTATTTCAGCTCAGGGTAAACCATTCCAGAAGTTGACAAGATACTAGCCCACAAAATTGTTTTCCTGTCATTTTATACTCATCTCTTGTTTTAGAAAGTCTAAAACCAACCAATAAAATTGTAAAGCAAAGCAGAAATGAATGAAAGAAAACTCCACACCAACATCCCTCCTTCTGGACTCTGTCTTCAGGTGTTAAAAAAATTATTTTGTTATGCTTTCTAAGCAGATCAAAATGTAACAGAGGTTATTCTTTGTGCATTTTTGCCTACCTATACAAGTTTGAGAAGGCCTGAAGTGTTAGGACCCATTAGTCTGGTACCAGCACTTCTTCTGATTACGGATTTTTTTTTTTTGATACCTGTTGAAGTTATGGTCCATCTGTACCTCAGGTTTGCCATAACGTCCCTCAAGAAAAGCGAAGCAGAGCAAAACTTGAATGCCAAACAATTCCTAATGATTCAGTGCATCTCCAAAAGAGACAACACACTGGCATAGTTGTATTTGTTTCCTCCTTTCAGGAGATGCGCCTTTGAAATCAAAGCATTATCTTCACAACATGAACTATAAAGCATATCAGATAGTTACTGCATGGTGGTAGATCATATTCCTAACTCCAGTCAACAGTGGCTTGTTAAACAATGTTTCCTAGAAGTTAATTATTCTTAGGTGTGGTTGAGAAATTAGGATTCCTGTTGCGTTTCATGGGCAATGGGAACAGTGTCTCTTGGCTAATTAAAATCCTTTTTTATAATGCAAAGCACAAGAAGCAAATAGGCCTCTGATTTGATTTGAGGGCCACTGATTTCTTGTGTGAGGATCTGATAGGGAGTTGTATAGTAGCATATTCATCAGGTATGGGAGATGAATTTGCCTAAAACTTGCTTAAATTAAATGTGTTCACTCTGGGGTACCTAAGTGTTTGAGAACAAAAAGCTGAAAGACAGTAACTCCATTTAAGAACTGCTTTAGCATTTGTGAAGTGTAGGGCCTCATTAAAGCCACCATTCCTGGAATCCAGGCAAAACACTGCACAATTCAATTTTTGTTTCTACAACTAATTATTTTTATTTTCTAAGAAATGGTCTGTGCCATGAGCAAAGAGCAGATTCCCCTCCCCCCCCCCCCCCTTTCATTTAGCACAGCTTCAAATGCTTACAATAAAGGTGAGTGCATTTTACTGCTTTTTGGCTTCAGCTAATTTTGTTCTATAACAAAATCAATTAGACTGGTGTGGTCCCAATTTTTTCCTCCTCATTTCCAGCTGCTGAACTTGAATCTCTCTCAAAAGTACTTTCTCCCTTAGCCACAATATTTTTTTTAACATCATAATAAATTGATTATTGTTTGGTTTAAATAGAAGAGATGAGAAAGCAACCAAACAGGCAGCTTCAGAACAAAAATTGGAACATGAAGAGACACTTCAAGCCTTTGCTTTTCTACTGATGAGGCATTCTCTATTTATGAAAAATAAATTAATTCCCTGCTTACATTTGCTGTTTTCCTAGTTATATGTATTTTCACCATTAATTAATGGAGAGATGAGAGACCGCAGCACAACAAGCCCTAAGCAATATGAATAGATGCTTGGGCTGACTGAATAGCTTTTCTCCTTCAAGCATTGTTTTAGGTGGTGGCTGCATCAAGGAAAAGACTCTTTCTCCCTTTTTGTGATGCATCCTGAACAGCCACTAGAGACCTGGCCATGGGTCAGAATAAAGGGTAGGAATCTTACAAACACACAAATCATTAGCAGGGCAGATAATATAATTTTCTGCATGGAAAAAGGTAACAAATCCTCTTTTTGCTTATTTTAATGAAAAAATTCTCTGTGGAGACTGTGGGAGACAGGCAAGTACCTTCTAGCTGTCCAGGTCCAACGAGCATTTACTGCAAACGGTTATGTTTGAGTACTGGCCTGGATTATGAACTGCCTTGAAAGTCCTCCTCTGTAGGGCTTTTGTTCAGTTTAGATGTTCACTTCTTATTGAAAACAGGTGCTAAGACCTTGTCTTATGTTAAAAGTGCAAGGGGTCAGAGAGACAGCAACTAGCCTTTTACCATCCATGTTCATGTTCCATGCTAGTTACTTGTTACAGGATTAAACTCTATTTTTGGTAGATACCAAGCAAAATTCATCCCTCTGTTTGGTTAGGATCTGGCTAAAAGGAGTAAGAAGCTACAGCATCTTCAGATTTACTGAGAAAACAGAGTTCAATAACTAGAGGGGAAAATCCTCCATACTGCTATACCTCATGCTCTCTGTGCTAAAAACTTGTCAGGTTTTGAACAGCGTTCCACTTGGTGATGCCTAAAACACAATTGAGACCTTTAGGAATGGCAGCAGTATGTCTAAAAAACTAATATTAATAATGATAAGAATATATTCAAGCAGTAGAACAAAGGGAGTTGCAAGCCACTAGAGAAAGTTCCTTAAAAATGTGACACTACTTTGATCCACACAAGCTTGTCACAGAGCTATGTAATAAAGCTAAGTCATGTGAATTTGTAGTTAAAAGATGAACCAATTAGAGACTGAATAATTTGTGATATAACTGATAACAGGTCAAAGCAAGGTTATTGCAGGAAATGGACTTGACTTTGCAAAGAACATTGGATATTTGCAGGGCTAGTGAAAACTGCTTCTCAAATTAAAGTGTTAGTAAGCAGTGAAAGAACAGAAGTGCATCTCATTAAAAATAAATATCAGGGCATACAGTCAGAATACCAGACTGCAGAAAACAGTCAGTGAAACAAAAACAATATAATGAGGAGTGCAACATTACATATATGATCTGAAAGAGACCATATGTTTAGTTTCCATTCAAATGCGGACTTTTCTTAGATAAAGGAAGATGTTTTCACATGCCTTTAGTATTTAAATAATGCAAAACCCCAGCAGAAATAGGCTAAAATTGTGGGTCACTTATTCATAAAACATTCAAAGCTGTCTATGATATGAGACAGAAAATCATACTAAATCACCTGCAGCACAACACAATCTCCCCCCATAGGCTTCCAGAAGAATAGTCCTCCCCATGGCAAGACAAAACTAAAGTCTGTGAGGTTTTCTTTCTTTTTATAAGAAGTGAAAAAAAAGTTCCAAAAATTATATAAACAAAGTGGTGGATAGGTCAAAGCTTTCCCAGTCCCAAAGCAGGTCTCTGGACACGTCTGCCATGAGAAATGTGTGTCCATATAAAAGGACCTCCACCTTCTTATGGAACTAATCTTCCACACATGTAGGGGAAAAAAACCCTCCACGCTTCCTCCTGCCTGTACATTTTACACACAGCTCAGGACAGAAACCCTACTGCCCGTGAGATGACACAAGAGAGGTATGATGTAAAAGGACCCTGTATCACATGCGTAAGGCATGATACTTTTTAAAATTCCACAAAAGCACTATCAAAACCTAAAATATATATGTATATTCAAATATATCAAAGTACACTTAACATTGTAGCTGTAAATACAAATACAGAAACCTTCCATTCCTACAGCTAGGGCTGTGTCATATCAGAAACACAGAGGGCTGTAAATACACTACAGAGATCTAAATAGCACATACTATTTTCTATCTAAAAAATAAAGGCAGTGAAGGCATTTAATTTCTGATTTAGATTTGTTTAGTGACCACTTTGGTAATTTTTCTCACACTTTTGAGCCATCGGTCTAGAGCTGCCTATTTTCTTTGCCACATTTGGGTACTGTGCCATCACGATATTTCCTTGGTCTGTTTGGCTCTCCCATACCCCTACTGGAGTGAACACAGTCAAAATAACAGTTATTTCACATGGGAGAAAGCAAAGAAAACATACGAATCTACAGTGGGTGTGCAGATGCATAAGAAAAAAGCAAGAACTTTTCAGCCAAAGTGTATTGGGTTTACGCGGCAAGGTTTTGGTAGCAGGGGGGCTTGACAGGTGGCTTCTCTGACAGACAAGATGTCAGACGCTTCCCCCATGCCTGATAGAGCCAGTTCCAGCCAGCTCCAAGATGGACCTGCTGCTGGCGAAGGCCCAGCCCATAAGTGACGGTGGTATAACGTATTTAAGAAGGGGAAAAAAAACCAAAATGAAAGCTTCTGCCAGAGAAGAAAGGAGTGACAGTATGTGAGAGAAACAGCCCTGCAGACCCCCAGGTCAGTGAAGAAGGAGGGGGAGGAGATGCTCCAGGCGCCAGAGCAGAGATTCCCCTGCAGCCCGTGGGGAAGACCATGGTGAGGCAGGCTGTCCCCCTGCAGTCCAGGGAGGTCCACGGTGGAGCAGATATCCACCTGCAGCCCCTGGAGGACTCCACGCTGGAGCAGGTGGATGCTCGAAGGAGGCTGTGACCCCATGGATAGCCTGTGCTGAAGCAGGATTGCTGGCAGGACCTGTGATTTTGTGGGGGACCCACGCTGGAGCGGTCCTTTCCTAAAGGACTGCACCTCATGGAAAGGACGCATGCTAGAGCAGTACATGAAGAACTGCAGCACATGGGAAGGCCTCATGCTGGAGAAGTTTGTGGAGGACTGTCTCCCATGGGAGGGACCCCATGCTGGAGCAGGGGAAGAGCATGAGGAGGAAGAAGAGGCAAAGACAATGTGTGATGAACTGACTGCAACCCCCGTTTCCTGTCCCCCTGCGCTGCTCGGGGGAGAAAAGGTAGAGAAAATTGGGAGTGAAGTTGAGCCTGGGGAGAAGGGAGGGGTGGGGGGAAGGTGTTTTTAAGATTTGGTTTTATTTCTCATTATTGTACTCTGATTTGATTGGTAATAAATTAAATTAATTTTCCCCAAGTTGAGTCTGTTTTGCCCGTGACAGTAATTGGTGAGTGATCTCTCCTGTCCTTATCTCGACCCATGAGCCTTTCATTATATTTTCTCTCCCCTGTCCAGCTGAAGAGGGGGAGTGATTGAGTGGCTTTGGTGGGCACCTGGCGTCCAGCCAGGGTCAACCCACCACATAAACCCACTAACTAACTGCAGCTAACACTAAGCACCAAATAGGAAGCACCATTCAGCAATTTCATTTCAAAGCACAAGCAGAGAAAAAAGGACATCTTTTCAATAACAGAACTGCGCCATCCCCTGAGGAGGTGAACCCAGATACCGCAGCACCCTACTAGACAGACCAGTGCTTGCTATGGTTTTTATGTTCAGATACTGGGAAACACCACATTTCCAGTCAGAAGGCTGCTGGAAGCACTGTGCTGGCAACCGCTTTTCTCTTTCCCTTGTGCTCTGCAACTCAGTCAGAGGAGTTGCCTTCAGAAGCGGAGCAATGAACTGAGACTTCCTTAGAGCTGTTAGAACTCCAGAAAGAAAAAATGGTAAGAGAAGATGGATGAATGTGCTCCACACATTATGAAAATTGAAGGCAAGCATGAAGTCTTGGAGGAAAATATGCAATAAAAAAAAACAAAAAATGTTAAAGTGACACTGGAAATTCAGCCCCTAACTTTGCATGGCTAAAAGAAGTGCTTTGAAAAAGCCAACAAAAACAATAATGTCTGTCTGACTTTTTAAAAAGAACAGCTTTTTACTTATTGTTTGCTTCAAATATTCCAAATCTGGTGCTTGGTAAACAAACTGCAACTTTCTGAATGGAAAGTTGCAAAGGAAAGCTGAAGCAACCAAAAAGGGTGCCAAGCTGTAAAGAACTTCTTTGCCAACAGGGCTCTGAGAAAGGAAGATAGCACAGAGATGTTGTCAAGAAAGATATGGAATGTAGCAACAGTGAAATACATATGCATTGGGAAAATTAGTAATAGATACTGTGTTATGCTACTGCTTACTGTTCATTACAAAGTTTTTACACCTCCTGAGAAGCATATAGTTGTGGCCAGCAAAATAGGCACATATTGTGCTATAGACATCTGCCACAGAATTGCTTTGTTCCTCTGAAAAGGCAGGAGCTGACAGCACTTAGTGGTATAAAAATCAGTAGCCGGTAGCTACCACCTAGTAGCAACTATCTAAGTATCAGGAAGTTGCACTCCACATCTTCGTAACTGTGCATTTGACCAGTTCACTGACTGGAGAAAAAGAATGGCAGAAGCTTGGTCAGAAGATGGAAGTGTGGGAAAGAGTGAAGCAGGTAGCAACTGAGCAAAAACATTTTTTGTTCCCTAGTAACATTGTCCAAGTACATAAACCTAAGCAAGGAGTACGTGGGATAGAAGGTCAACTAGATTTTAAATATTCCTTACACATTCACATTAAATAAAAGGACTAGAAATCATCTTGTCTGTGTCCTAAAGCTGGATCAGCTGTACTTTATGTAATTCCTGACAGATTATTTGCTTAACGTGTAATGATTTCTAGTTCTGGAGCCTCCAGACAGCCTTCTCCGTGGCTGCACTGTCCCTAGTGTCAGATAGCTTTCCTGTGCCTAAACCGAGCCTTGCTACAATACTTCCTATCCATTATGGGCATGAGGAACAAGCTACTCCTTCACCTTTCCAAGGGTCTTTTAGGTATTGCAACAACAGTTTGCATGTTATCTAAAGTCTCCTATATTATCCTCCATGTAGGAATGATGTAGCCTCTGTATCACATAGCTGGACCTTTGTGATACTATATACACAGGAAAGTGATACCTTCCCTGGAGACCAGAGCATACAAGCCTGCTAAGTTAAAATACTGCATGCTGATTGTGAAACTGTCCTCTTGCCCATGATGCACTGTTTTATGGGCACTTGTATGCACGTGCATGCAGTCAGACCTGCTCCCTAGATGACAAATCTGGAACTGTTCTTCAGCCATCATCCACAAAATTTCTAAATTGCATAGCCAAAGAGAAAATCTACCCTTGACTGGTTCAACCCCAAAGAAAATAAATTATTGACTTCTCATCTCCACTTAATTCATATCAGGGATAAGCAGTAAAGCACAATATGGACAGCTCCATAGCAAGTCAAGGTGATATAAATGGAGTGGCCACGATCTCACCTCAAGCAGATAAAGTCTGCTTGAGATAATGACAATCCTGACCAAGCTTGCAGTGAGATGGCTTTCCCTACCTGCAAGCCTTTGGGTACAGACAGAGGCAGACTTCCCATTTGTCTCAGCTTTTAAGGTGTCCAACTGAAGATGGCCTAGGGATTTGCTTCTCAGAGGGCTATGAATTGAACTGAGAAAATCGGGTGCTGTCTACCATCTCCAGTGACATGTGATGCATTTAAAATTACTCATTACTTCTGAAATTGTACCCCATAAACTTTTCTACATAAATGTCTGTTCTCCATTTGTCAGTTAGCCCTCCTGATGCCATGTTAGGTATGTTTCTGTCACATCTTCTAAATTACTTTTAAAAGTATGGGGGCTTAGTTTTAAAAGTAGAACAGCAGCCGACCCCTCCAGATTAGGATTTACTATTTTTCTTAACTTCTCCCTGTTGTCCCTGATATGTATATTGTGCAAGACATTGTTGCAGGATGGTTGCCACATAAAATACTCTTACACTGGTATCGAAGGTGGTGACATTTTGGTTTCTAGAACACTATGTTTCCATATATTGAGCCACTTGCCCCCCATTTTGATTCAGACATGGCTTGTGGCTGTGACCCAGAAAGAGGGTACTTGACTTGCTATAATACTACAGTCAGCTTTAATTTTGAAGTTATCAGCATATCCTTACAGCCATTTCTAGATATATTTCTGGTGAAGGAAGACTGGCCTTTGGTTGCTTGCCAGTGGAAACAATGGAAAGGCCTTTTTTTTTTTTAATTTGAGCTGAAGGCAGCCTGATAAAATGCAGTTCCTGCAATTTGTTGAATTATTAAACTATGCAGAAATTATTAATCATTCTAAACATGAGAAATAACTCATGGGTTTCTTCTCTTGGTCTCACTCAACTTCAACAGCCCTCTTTGAATTAATCCCTGAAGACAATTATTATTTATATTACAGCAACACCTAGAGGCTCCTACTGAAATCAGAGCGCTATTGCACAAAGTGCTATACACACCCACAGAAAGGCATGATCCTGCCTTATATTCTGTAGTCCAAATTGGTCAGCAAAAGAAAGATGAGCAGAGGAAGCAGTAGGAGCCAAGGCAAGAGGATGCACCCATGCTCACACAGGTCATAGTGCTGGGACACACCTTTGGCAGCTAAATGTGAACCCAACCATTTCACCAACCAGCTCTCAGAGGCCATAGCCAAAACCAGATGGACATCACTGCTGCACTGAAGCCAGGAGCAAAGCTGCAGAAAAGAGTGCCAGGCCAGGCCCCACAGACACTGGTGAAAGAAAAGAACTTATTAGGGCAAATACACCCAAGACCCAATGCCATCACAACCCAGGAGGATTTTTGAGTCCAGAGTAGTGGTTGCAAGGAGTGTGAGGAAGGACAGTGGTTTGGCAGTGGTTTTGCTTACCGAAACGTGTTGCAACAGCTCTGCTTCTGCTATTTAGTCCTGCAGTATCTGTTCTGGAACTGACCAATGGAAAATCTCTGGGCTCGCTTTCTCCCACGCCGCTTGGGGTTAAAGAGGGCTACAAAATGTAACAAGATTTGGAAATTGCCCAGCAGCGTTCATTCGTTGTTGGCTCCAGCCTTTATTAGTGGAGAGAGCTTCAGATTTGAGGCTAAATCACTGGTTTAGAGAGGACAGGAGCAGACAAAAGGCAAGGGGTACCACATCCGACCTGCAAGTTGGATGTGTAACGAGAATGATTTGGAAATACTGCAAAGAGCAAACTGATCCTGGTGGTAGTGTCAATAGCCTCCCCTGTGAGCACTAATTATATTATTACAAAAACAGACTAACACAAAACTAAAGCACAGAAACATACATTTAAGATCTGGCTGGATGCCAGCGTGCTCAAGGCACATTCTTCATACCAGCTGAATTATGATACTGTGTTATTTGTTTTGCTGGAGTCCTCTATAGCACTAACCACCAACCCGCATCCTGCCATGGTCCATGCCATAAAAATACAGGAGGCCAACACACCACCTACCCCCAAAGAGCTCACACTGCATGTGCAAAATCAGAGGGGTACAGACAGCCTAAGATGGTGTAGCCCAGCAAGACAGGTAATTGCCTCCAGATATCCATGGTCCAGCTAGCATCAAGGCAGAGAATTTTGAGAGAGGGTTTTGAGGGAGAACAGTGTGACTTTACTGATGTTTCCAGTGAGACTGTCATTAAGGAGGAATATAGATTTTTTAGTTACTTCCCCTTCTGCCTGCAATCCTCATACTCCATACCTGCCAGGTGAAATGTTCCAAAACAAATACATTGCAATCTATTATAAAGAAACAGGTCACCCAGGCAAGCACCAATAGTTGCTTGGGAGCAAATAAGAACATTACAAACAATACATCAAGCCCTTGCTTGATGCTTCAAGTTTAAAGAATAGCACCTTCCATTTCCTGGGTTGCAAATAGCAACTATTTGCTAATGATACCTTAGCAATTCACAAAACAGGGAGGAAGAGGAGAAACCCCACTTTAATTTTGGCAGATCAAATGACGCTGAAGAACATGTTTGTGCATGTGAGGGAAGTGGGGTGGGGGGGGTGGGGGTTGGGGCCAGAGCCACATGGAGGGGATTTGTATGCAATGGGAATAAATCTGTGAAAATGTGTAAGTGGAGCTGCAGAAGGAAATCTGCAGCCGCCTGAGCCAGGCGGTTGAATGGCAGAGAGGATGGAGGCTATTTGAATACTGATGTGGCCCTCACTTTCTTCCATTTCCATTAATGACATGCTCATCAAGGGCAAACAATGGGACCGGCTGCCTGCGCCTGTCACACTGTGTGGGTGCTGGGAATGCCAGGCTGTCATCCTGGGGCTGCATTTAGAGACCTGCACGCTAATAAGAAGTGCTCTGTGCCGTCAATGCAGACAGGTGCTTCCGAGGCTGGGACATGCTCCATTCCCTTCCCCTGAAACCCTCCTCTCCCGGCCCCCTGACAGACACCATGAAATGCACAAATTAACAGCCCCATCATGTTGGGCTGCTGCTGCCTGCGGTGAAAGCAGAAAATCAAGTTGTCACCCAGGGTGCAGTGATAAAGCCACAGCCTCATTTCTCTGTTGGTGCCCTATAATAGCAAATGCCAGACAGCTGGATGGATTGGGAGGTTTTAGATTAGGGTCCTGATGCTCTTTGGCCACTGAATTAGCAGTTGCTGTTTTCATGCAGATTATTTGTGTGCAAAGTAAACATCTGGAGAAAGCAAAGGCTTTCAGGGTCAGATATATGATGCTTCTTTCCTCTAATGAAGCAGAAATAACAGAAATTATACAATGCCTTTGGAAAAAATTCCCCCCCATCAATGAAAAAGCAAAAATGCTCCCGGATTTGCCTTTAGAGACCTTCCCAGCAAATGCACAAGACTCTGTTTGCAAGCATTTGCTCACAGCCAAACTGAACAAGGCTCTCAAACCAAGACGAGTTTGTAATTTTACAATGGTGGCTGGAGAAAAGTCACAGCAAGTCTTTTCAGGAAGGCAAAGGGAAAGGGTGAACTCTCCAAAGGCATTTTATTTCCATAGCGCAGCATTCCTCTTTGGCAGCAGGATCTTCCCACAGCCACCCAAGACCCACTGGAATAAGAAGGTTTAGCCATTTTCATGTGTAAGTAGCTCAGCAACAGGTGAGAACTGATGTCCAGAGCTCAGAATCCAAAGCAGGGCCAAAGCCACCCTAAAACGCCCATTGCCTCCTCACAAAGGCAGGTATCTGGGCTTCTGAATGAAAAACAAAGCCAAAATGGAACCGAAGAACGACATCAACAAGGAAGGTGATGATGACAGAGACCGACCACACAGACATTTGTCCCGCAGCAGGCACTGCACCAGTGATAAGGAACAGAGGGGCCTGAGCCCTTCAGACTCCAAGGAGTTTAATGACATAACGGCCTGAGAACTTCAACATAAAACAGGAAGAGCAACTAACGAAACTTACAACATAAAACCCCCCTCCTGTCATTTTTATAGTAATAGTAAAACACTTTATTGAATTTATGAGCTACATAATGACTATGAAGAATGTAACTTGAATTAGAACCAACTCAGAAGTATAATATCAACTATAAACCCTTTTCTATTACCCCATCCCTTTATCATCATCCTATCTGGCTCTTTTTAAACGAAAGAATATTGCGTTCTTCAAAATTTAGTCTGAGACCCATCTCCTAACTTCTCAATAAATCAAGCAAACTCCAAGTGTCTGTAATGGACACGGTGCCAAAAAATCAAGGCACAGCCCAGGAACAGATTTTATAGCTAGAGTTAAGAAATCATTGAAAAGTCAAAAAGCAAACAATATTTCTGTGAAGGTTGCACCTGGGAAGGTGCAGGGGAATATCCTGGTATTTCGATTGTGAAGCTGCATAGCAAGGCACAGCATGGTGTTATTAGATGGTTTAGACCCCAAAACGCAAGTCATCAGTGCAGACCTTCAAAACGAAAGCAAAACCCCGTGATGTACCCCTGCACAGGTGGGAAGTCCATTTAGGAGCAGACACATTAGCAAGACTTCAAAGCACCCTCTCTGGAGCCCTTTCAGTCCCAGGGTTTTGACATGAGTGATAAAATCTGCACAAAGCCAGAGAATGCATTGAGGGGCTGTTTATATCCAGATCCATTATTTTTGCAGAGGAGTTTGTAAATGAATAATTGTGGGGGCGGGAAATGTACATAACACAGCTAAAGCAGCATGTTTTACTGTGTTTTCTGATTCCATTTTACTCCTTTAGTCTCTCTGGTCCCCAAGGATTTTTCTGAAGGGGCGATAAAATAAAATGGGTGAAACAAAGCCATAAGCCAGTTAAGTCTGAAAGACATGTCATCTCATCTAAAAAGAAGAAACGGACCATTTCCATGCTTAGGGCTGACAGCAACGCCTGAGCTAGCAATAGCGCTATTCCATTTGATTTATAGAATAATGGGGTGACAAATGATGACAAAAATAAACTTTTACTGCACTGAACTGCTCCTTTATTTATGAAATTTGGCCAAGTAGTGAAATCTTTTATCTGCAAGTTGTAACATGGAGTGGAAACGAGCGATTATGGTGTGGTAATAGTAATCCAGTGATGGAGGCCGAGTCAGTTGGAAATGGATTGAGGTAAAATAACTACCGCACCATGATAAATGTGAACAGCGCTTTGCTGACAGATGATCTAACAGGTGTTCATAACAACTATATAAGAGGATTTATTTATGACTAGCCACAGCCGCAGCACTGTAAATCAACTCCAGCAGCTGCACACCGCTGAAACCAAGTCCCTGATGGAGAAACAGTGTAAGAACCCAAAAGAACACAATTCACTCCAGAATCTTAATCATCAAATAACGTGGTTTTTTAAGCAATTACACCACAGTGCAGAATGACTTTCAGTTACGTGAAGCTGAGCCACCAACTAACTTTGCCCAAACCCAGGCACTGGCAGAGGCCCGCAGATCCGGCTGGAACAGAACAGTTTCTTTTGGACCTGGTGTCAAAGAGGTGCCCTTTTTTTAATCTGATAAAAGAAGCCACTTTGGTGCTGTTCAGGCATGGTATTGAGACAGTAAGGGCAAGAAGAATGGAAAGGGTTCCTCTCCCTGCCTCACCAGGGTGTAATCCAAACGCCTGGAGGGCTGCACTCCAAGCCCCATCAGTGAAATGATCTGATCACCAAAACCAATCCCAAATCCCACCAAAACACTGCAGCCTCACAGAAAACGTTAGGTCTTTAAACCCAAATCATCTTGCTGGTTTGCTTTAGAGCATGGATCTGCAAATATTTGAAGAAAGATGGCTGAGGGAGGAATCAATGGTACCAAGTGGGATGGATACCTGCTTTTTGCCAGAATTGGAAAAAACAGTCTAAAAAAATAACCGAATTGGTAATTCTTTCATCTCTTCTCCTTCCCTCACAACTGATGTTTTAGAGTCATATAGAATAGCGTTTACTTTCCAAACAAGATTCAGCAAGCGCTGGTACACTGTTCATTGTTGGTGCACAAGCCGAGTGCAAATAAATGCCTGAAGATCCTCACAGAAATATACAAAATCAAGGCAAACCAAAAAGAAAATGATAGGAAATAATATAGCAGGATCAAATTATTCTCCATGTGAAACACCACCTGCAAAGAGAAGGAAGAAAAGCAGTGACGTACGTTACGTACAAGCCTCCAGGCACTGTTCAGGAGAGGATTACGGGGTCTGCAGTGACCCAGGGCAGAGCCAGCAGCCCCTCGTGAAGGTGCAGCCCTGGTGTGCATGCACATGGGTCTGCTCAGGGTCACTGGGAGTGGAGGCTGCCACAACCCCCAGGACTCGCACCCAGGCAAAGCCTCCCACAGGCGGCCTTAGGCTGCTCAGCCCACACCTCCTCTCAGCTTGGAATTTAATTACAAACCGCCATTGAAGCTGCAGCCCCTTCCGGAGGCCCGTATCCCACACAACTCCCGCTTCCGCCGCCCGGGAAAGGGGGCTTGCTCTCCTCCGGCCCTCCTGCCTTCCTCCTTCAGCCAAGCAGGCTGTTGGCACCCGGGGGCCTCTCTGGCACCCTGGCTGTGGCAGCAGGCCCAGGCCGGGCACGTGGGGGCTGGCTGCAGGCTGAGCAGAAGCCGCTCCACCCTACCCTGTGAAGCCACAGGCCTCAACTCGGAGGGCACCTGTAGCTACCGCTACCTGCCAGCCTCCCTGGCTGCCTAGGCCTCAAAGCTTAGGACTCCTCAAAGTCCCGCGAACATGGATGGCCTGTGGCTGCTGCTGGTGCTTGGAGGTGACGAGGAGCAGCTATTTTGGTCGGATGTGATGTGTTGCAGAAGGAGAGGAGCTGACGCTGCTTCTCCCAAGGCTCCTGCCTTCCCTGCGCCTCCCTTGCCAGCTCTGCTCCAGCTGCCGGACTCGGGGTGCTGCCCTGAGCCCCGAGCTGGTGGGTGTCCCATGGTCCAAGACAAGGCTGAAGCTCTGCAGGGAGGCTGGAAGCACCAGGGTGCTCCCTCATTTTTAGGAGCCATCTCCTTCACCCACCTGCCATTTGTCATGGCTAGCGGCTGAACGGCAGCCAGTCACGGCTGGGACAAGAGGCCTTTCACCACCTTTCCACTGCCCATCCACAGTCCACCAGCATTTTTACAGGGCAGGAGGGTGAGAAGAACCTGAGCGCACCCACAGCTTTTGCTCTTTCTTGAAGAAGCAGGGTGACTCGTCAGCTGTTTTTGCAAGGCTTAGTCTAAATCCTTCCCATCAAGGAGGAAAACTAGGTCTGGTTTGAGCCAGAGATGTGGACAGAGACTCACAACGTGTATGCTCCATTAGATGGTGCTAAGGGCAGAGTCGCTGTCCCTTCCCTCTCTCCTCTGAAAGCCATGACTGGGAGGGTGGGCAAAGGAGGAGGCAAGTTGTCTGGAGCAGGGTGAGAGCAGGCTGGGACCTGGAGAGAACTGGAAAAGCAGCGGTGGAAGCCAGCAAAACTTATTTTTGCCCTCTCTTTTATATGTGCACAATGGAAAGAGGAGTTTAGAATAATGCTGTTTGTAAAGATATGTGTATATGCACCAGAATGTACACAGGGATTTAAGTGGATCAAGATTTGGGACCGTACGGTCACAGCATGGGCTCAGAGTTACCAGCCACTGAAGAGTAGTTCACCTTGTACCTTGTGAAGCAAAACCAGTTAGCTGTGGGACTGGAAATGCAGTGGTGTTCACCATCTCTTTCTCTTCCAAACAGGTTCACTGGACTGTGCTATGCTGCAAGTATACCAGATACGAGGAAAATAACGAACAGAAGCATTGCTTTTGTCAGGGTTGTGCACAAAGGCTCCTACCAGCAATGAAACCGCACTAGGCAAACATAGCAAAGCCTGGTGTCTGCACCACAAAACATTTAATACAAGTGTTATAAAACCACCCGCTTTATGATAAAACAAAGAAATATATGGGGAAGGGGAGGAAGACAAACTGACAGAAAATAAAGGGAACAGAGTCTGATCTTCATACGCTTGTTTCAGGCACACACTTAAGTGTCAGATGAGGGCTTGGGAGGATTCAGCTTACCTGTACATTGCTTACCAGAATCCTTGTTAGGGCATTTAAGTGCTAAGTTAAAATTCATTTAAGCATATAAGATACTGTATGCAAAACTAGACAGTTCTATAATTGAGTATTTTTAAAAAATAATTAATACTAATTATCGTAATGGACCATTGCAAAGTGTGCAAAAAGATTTCATCCTATCACCAAATATCAGTAATTAGCCTAAGCTTCAGATCAAGAGGATTTAGAGCCTTTATTTTTTTTTTTATCCTATCCAGTACATATCTGTATATTCCTTTGCTAATGTAAAATTCCAGTTTTGTTCCATGTTTAGTAAACATCATATTATCTTGTAACAGCGAATGACCAGAGCTTAAGTACATGTTGTGTTTAAGAACACGGGGAAAAAAATTAATTCCTTCCTGCAATTTACATACATTGCCTTAGAAATGTGACAAAATGCCACCTTGTTCCTGAGTTAGTAGAAAAGATCATCAGGAAAGCCCAATTTATCTTTTCTATGCCATTCACTGTTTCATATACTGTGTCATGTCCCTGCTTTAAAAACACTTTCATTATTTCCACTATCCTTTCACACAGTATTCTATTTATAACTTCCATTATTTTGTTTCTAGCTCTAGACCCCCTTCTATCTCTGCTATTTTTCTTTAGAAATTAGTTACTAGAATTAAACCAAGGTATGCAGGAGAAAAATATATTATCCTTTTATACAACATCATAAAATGTGAAAGGAAAATAAGAGGAAAAAAATTATATAAATTTGACTGTCATGCATCAAGTGTGTATTTATATTCTGCCATCCGTAGTAACATAACAACTCTTCCCCATACCCTATTCTTTCCAAATGGTTTGAGTTATTTTGGAATAACTGAATTTGAAAATTCAGAAAAAAACCCTTCCTGTTCACAAGGGGGAATATGTGTGTGTGTGGAAACAACCAGGAAGCAAAGAAGAGACAAACTGTCAATCTCTCACTATGTAGAAACTTTCTTATGTTTGCCCTTGCTCTTGTTGCATGATTCTTCAATCCATAATTACCAACATCAGTTTTAAAGCTTGGACTAAATCACAATAATCTTGGAGTCTTTGAATTTTACTTACCTTGGGTATGAGTGAATTAAACAGTTAATAAAATGATACCCAAATTTCCTATTTATGATATTTCAGTTTGTAGTTCTTACTGGTTTTCCTATGTTTCTGCAGGTTCTCTTGCATTTGAACCCTTCATAATTTAAGTAACTAACCCTCACCTCCTGCTCCCTAAATTTGACCTTGATACAATTCCCTAACCATCTTACCAAAAAGCACCACAGCAGTCCTGCAATAGTATGCTTTAGCCTTGGTCCCACATCCTGAGTCACACATGCAAGGTTGCCCAGGTCTAGATTCTTGCTGAAGCCAGGTGGTTCTCAGTGCACAGCTCCTGACTGAAAAGCCTGCCCATAGAGGTAGGAGCTGCTGCTACCTGGTACAAGCAAAACACTCCGAAGTGAATTCTAGATTGCAATTTAGACTAGTCATCTACTTCATATCCTAATAACCTTTAATATGCCTCTATAAATGATGAAAAGTATGGAAAAAAGTGAATAAAAATTATATATAGCAAAACCAAGAAAATATTGTTAGCTACTGCTAACTGGCTGAATTGTGACTGAGTGCAACTTCCACTATTAATGTAAGACATGTACATGTGCTCATGTTTAGATACCTGAAGAGCAGAGCTTTATTGCATGCAGAGATATTTTACTATTTAAATATCTGTCTTTAAAGAAAGTTTCTTTCCAAATTACTATTAAGGGAAGGCAGCATAAATTTTCAGGTCACACCGTTGGCCCCAATATCTGTACCAAGAGTTATTGAACCACTGGACCAAGTTATAAAGTGTTGAAAAATGTAAATTAATACCAGAAACTCCCCAAATATCCTTACTATACACATGTTTCTGGGCTTCACTATTAAAGTGTACAAAGTACTCCAGGGAGGCAGAAATTACTCAGCAACATGTGTGACTTACATAGTGTTAATATGCTTTCCTTTGATTTATACTGTGGTACAAGAAACAATTCCTGTTTGTTTTCTCCTTTACAAACATGGCTGAATATTTTGCAATTCAGTCTTTTCTCAGGAGGCATGGTTCTGTACCTTTCCCTCACCACCTTCTCAATAAGTCTTAATATCAGATACCATCTAGACCAATCTGCATTTTCTCTGAGATGATGGTATTTTCTACAGTGAATAATTTTTCACCTGTTTGAATAACTTACATCACACTTGAAAACTGTAATTCAAGAAAAAACTTATTGCAGGATTAGGACTGCAGAAAACAATATAAATGTTGATTAAGAACATGTACATTTCTGTTGAGGGCATAAGATTCTTGTTTCTTTGTCTGAGAAGTACCAGAAGTATATTTTGGGTGCTAGCAAAACCTAGAACTACATTTCTCACAGAAGTGCAACTTCAATACCTAAAAAAAACCAACCCCTATTTAGAATTTGCCAATAAACTCTGATGCATGTTGGAGCTACCTTTTAGTTCTACCAAATTTTAGTAGAAAATTTTAGAAGAACTTTCCAGTGTGCAGTAACGCAACATTTCTGATGAAGCAGTATTTCCTAATATACAGAAAGCTAAACCAAAACAGCACCATTTAGTCAGTATCAAAGGACCATGCAAGGGTCCTGCTGACAGAGCCAAGGTTACAGTTATCTAAGTATCTCCGCTGTGTCATAAAACATCTGTAGCAGAGCCATGAGTTACTAGTTACATGTTGGAAGTGAGGAGAACTTTTATGAAAAGATAAAGCTCAGCTTCTTCCATCCTACCATGTAACCAGAATGTGAAGGGAAGGTCAAAATCAGTGACACCTTGGCTACAGGCAGAAAACTGAGTGCAATAAGGGTTGCACAGCTGCTGGTCTTCTCAGCCCTAGTTCAGTAGATATGGCTATGAATTTGTCTTTGCCTCGAGCCCTGGTTTATGCACAGGTGGGAGATGTTTTAACCTCAGTTTACAAAATAAATTTGAAGAAAGGATGCGAATAATTTAAGCTAGATGACAGTATTTGCCACAATATTCTAATAATCAGTATTTCATATAATACTAATTTCTAACATTTCAAACACTATTTTATGAACGGGCCAATCTGAAAATAGGCAGTTACTGGCTTTGTTTATTAACAAAAATAACTGCATAGCAGAAAATTACAATAGGAGCACAAACACTGGCTACTTTCACAAGGACTGATGCATATGTAGTGTCCAATCTTGTTAGTATTTACTTTAATTAACCAGTTATATACAACACTGGTGATCACTGTTATGAGTTCTCTACCAAAACAAGAAAGAGGGAGCCTCTGCTCATAGCACTACTTTATTGGCAACTTAACAGAAATATTTGAGAAAATGGCAGTAGGTAGGAACAATATTAACAGATGAGTTCAGGTTTACAAGCACTTCCAGAAAGCAAACACCATTTTGTTGTACCTGTTGTATTTTTACACTTGTGCAACAAAACCTCTCTGAATCACGTAGTTGTTGTATATGTTGCTGGAACCTACTTGCCATTTAAACTCAGTTTTCAAGCACTGTGATTTCCCTTGAACTTTATTATCTAGTATTTGTCCACTACAGTGAGGAAAACCAATGGGGAAGAAAGGTAGTGGGGGAAGGGAGCAGAGAGGGAAGGACTAAGGTAGAACAAATGGGAAATACATTTAAAAGCGCGGATAACTGACAGTAAAATATATGTTCTTTGGTTAGCAAGCAGAAAAAAAAGGAAAGGACTTGCATACATGATAGATACACACTAGCATTCTAAAGCAGAAGACAAGAATGTCAAGAGTGTATTCTTCCCCCACTGCCAGATGGAAGGGCTATTATTATAAATGAAAGGCAGCAGTAGTGGATGCCAGGCACTTTTGTTGTGTGCCAGATTCTGAAGTCCAGATGTAAGCAGGTTACCCCTGGGACAGGACAGGCTTCAGCTCCCGCAGCAGAACAGAACCAATCACGGTTTTCTCGGTGTTTATGATGAGCTGTGCAGTAGAGCTCTCCTTCAGCTCCACTGTGACTAGCATCAGTGACCCACTGTGCACAGTCTTAGCTGCAAACCTGGTGGGGGAAGGAAAAATAAAAAAATAAAAAATTAAAAAAAAATCACCAAGGATCTTAAGGTCAAAGACTGCTAATATTTCTTTCTGCAAAAGTTACATGAGCTCAAATATAATAAAATGCCTCCAATTTCATTAATGCATTTCAGAGGATAAACCATAAAAACCTTCATAAATTCTTCAGAAAGAATTTTTTCAGCATTGTGTTCATATTTTTACATTTAAGAAGGACAAAAAAGTATCACGCAAAATTGTGTATTTAATAGTATGAACTAAACTCTATTTAAATAAAATTTTTATGTAAGTTCTGATTCTTCAGTTCATCCACAATACTTGTGCACGCTGGCAACTTGAATTTAGCTGTATGGAGTTTTCCATGGATAACTATCATTGTTTGGTATTCCAAAGAAAATGCAACTATGCTAAATGTAGTAGAACACTTCCAGAAAGCCACATTGTTGTACTTTCAGAAAAGTGCATCCTCCTGCCATCTAGGAGGATTAATTAATTCAAACTAAAAATAGTCAGAGTTATAAACATCCAACATGATCATTTGAAATGATGGTAACAGCAAGACACCAAATCCTTCCATCTGTGAATTTATCTCCAGAATATTCAATCATAAAAATGTGGCCACCGTTTCTAAATGTTTTATAATTATTAAAAATCCTACAAAGCAAATTAAAAAAAACGAAACAACCAATCAGATAAACGAAAGTTAGGACTAATGCACCATTACTAAATTCCAAGACATGAAAAACCCACTAATTACATGGAATTAAAAGCAAAACTCTCCTTTTAAGCACTGCAATTGACTGAAAAGCCATTTTAGGCATAGTGAGTTACTGTCAATCCTGTTAATTCATTCTGCATGCACAGCCAGGCCCAAGAGACGGGAAGGAAGAGGATGGCAACAGCCTCGTCTGCCATCTTCCACAAGGAGCACACCATGGGGGTTTTTTTGCCTTTTTTTTTTTTTTTTTTTTCCCTTTCCCCTTGGTTACTTGACAACAACAAAGTTGCTGCACATGGGCTTTTGAAAACACTAACAAGTGTAGAGCAGGTCTGTGACCCAGTCTGACCCCACTTTGCAGGGCCAATCTCCTCTCCTGTTTCTGAATGACACGTGTCTGAATCAGTGCCATCTGCCTCAATTTGCACAACATCTTCAGCCACAATAGGACCCAGTTAGCCCTGACAACAGCTCACAACACAGAAAAATCAAACTGCTGGGCTGACAGCACGCTGTGGGCTATTCAAGAGCAAACCAACTGGTCAGTGTCTCATGTCTGACAATTAGCATGGGCCTTGCAAAGCGCCTACCCAAGCCCATGGGGATCTGTTTAATTACCATCAACATAAAGGAGGGAGTTTATCAGGACATACTCAAAAAACTTCACTCCAGACTTAATTAAAATATTAGCCACTTAAGCAGGAAGCAGGTTCTCTTTAAACGAGAAGTAATTCCTGTCTTTTTTCTTTTTAAACTAAGCATATCAAAATCTCATAACACATTATACTAATTAAGGAAACATGGGGCACTTCTCTAATGTCACCCATCATGGTCAATCTATTTCTTTTGTCTGGATTATAGATACATTCAAAGACCTCTCCCTTTAATAGAAGGTTCTACACCAACGTTACTACTATAAAAATTATCTACTTAGCTAGTTATATCAATGATTTAATGTATTTATACTGCTATGGGGAAGATCACTATTTCTCTTGTTGATTTTGACAGGGGGATAATTATAGAAACAATAGTCTTATTAGTCAGTTTATTTACTTAACAGTTGTGTCTTGGGACAACACAGAAGCAGATTATGTCTGAGTATGCACATAAATAGGTTGGTAGTTGGCACTCCTGCTGTGTTTCATAGCCCCAAGGCTTGATTTTACCCTCTTTTATTAAAACCTGAAAGTGATACAAAGTCAGCGCTCTGTGAAAGCCAAGGTGGCTCAAAGCATCAGAGATGAGTTTTGCCTGATATTTTCACATGTGGATTTGCAAAATCACATAGGGGATCAATAGCACTTTTTCATACCTCTGAAGAAAACACGTAAAATCAATAAAATGTGAGTTTGTATGTGGTTTGCAAGATGCAAAGGGTCTGATACTCAGATAATTTTACGCAAAGTGTTAGTATGCATAACTAGCAGTGGCTAATCGGTTTGTATCAATGGTCACTGATCTGGAATCGCTTAGTGAAAAAAGAATTGGAACAGAACGGGATGACTTATTTCACCATTAAAAAAGGGTGTATAGAAGAACAACCACACAATGGGTTTACCGCTGCTTTTGAACTTTGGAAATTGAAATCTGTTCCTTAAAATAGGGAAGATAATTTCATTTCTAAAGAGAGTTCTAACATAAATATGCTTATATGATCTGTGAAACTGAATACAGTTATAAAAAGGATGAAGCAGTTGACTTTTAGTTAGAAGACACTAGTAGTAAAACTGATTTGCCAATTATTTAGATGTTTTAAATATACCATCATTGAAGGATTTGGTTAGTAGCTATTTTTTCAACTAAGTACGTGTTATTGCATTTATATGCTTACTCTTACCATAAGCCCATGTGGATTTTCCAAAATGTGTGTTAAGCTCAACTAAATACATAGACCAGAAAGTCATTAAAAAAAATCTTTCAGCAGCAAAAATTAATCACTCTGTATAGTAAGTATTTATTCTTGTGAGAAACTTTCATTTTCTCCACAAGGTCAGTCATTATTTTTTACTTTTTCTGAAAGCTGATACTGCCTTAAAGGTTAGATTTTGAATTAAAAAAAAAATTTGAAAAAAAGATAATAAAAACAATCAGAATTCATAGACTGAAATAAGCCTTGGAAACTGCACTGTAGTACATTAAAATCTAGCTTGTAAATTGGTTGTTTGTAGGTCCAAAAGAAAGAATTTTTCATATAGACAACTCTTAACATGTTAAGATATTATATTATGAGCACGATTCTGTTTGTAACAAAGGATGCATCAGTGAATATGAAAAAAAAAGAAAGTAAATGAGAATACCAT
Organism: Astur gentilis; assembly: GCF_929443795.1. NCBI lineage: Eukaryota > Metazoa > Chordata > Aves > Accipitriformes > Accipitridae > Astur > Astur gentilis. Next base: position 62,214,687 of record NC_064919.1, read on the forward strand.
TCAGAAAACAACCAAATATTTACTAATAGTTTCAAGATGGCTGTTTCTGCTATACTGCAGTTATTTTCTAGTTTTCTTTCTGTGATAATATTAATTCTAAACCTGATTTCACATAATTAAAAATATTCAGGAAGATTTGCCGCTTTAATACTTCTCCCACTTAAAAAAATCAAGACAGATTAGAAACATAACAATGTGAGATACATTTGCATACTCTGAGTTTTCCCAAATATTTTTTGTCTTTAAAAAGACTGTTACATATTTTGAGGCTATGTGACATGGAAAAAAAAAGATACGGAGTTCATATATTATTTTCACATAAATTTAGTACCTGTCAGTAGGTAAGGAAATATATATTAAGAATAAAATTCTAAATCAACATCACTAAAGTACTGTATATTTTTAGAAAGTCATTCAGTCTTTCAAGAGTTAAAAATCAAGTACATATTCTTGGTCACTTGCTATGAAAATAAGATTTGTTAATGATTATCACACAGAAATATTTGATTTATAGTTGATATAAAGGGAAAACACAGAGCATCAGACACTACAATGTGACAGCATTTGCCAAACACTGGCTTTGTGATGATGACTAGCTTAACTACAGACTAGCAGTTATTTTCCCTTTATTTGTAGACAGAAGATAGCTACAATATACAGGAGAGGCATTTCTATGGGGAAAGGTTATGAAAATTCCATGCCAGTGAACAAAGAGAAACAGAGTAACTCACTCAAAATCTGCTCTTTAAAATTCAACATTTGAGAAAGTACATTTACACCTGAACACTCATTATCAGGACATTTGTTTACAGCAGAGCAGGGTTTGTTACACATAATTTGCCACGACTAAAACATACGTTCTCTCCTGTTGGGCGCTCTTCTTCCTCTTTGATTTTTCTATTCAAGCTAAATTCTTTTTCTGTTCTACTGCTTACCAGAAAGAGTGACAATGGCCCATGGAGGCTAAAACTTTTTTTTTCTCCGCCCTTTCTTTAAATCTTGTACATGAAGCCTTCAATTATTGCCTGCTGAAGCAGACAGAATCCTATTAGTAAGAAAGACAATCAGAAGATGCAACGCCCTGCCCTAGCTGTAGAAAAATAATTAGTCCAAAGTTGACAAATGTGTAATCAAGTTATGCAATGAATATATTCAGAGGGCGAAAAAAACACTGCTGTGAATTAGTCTTCAATTTGTAAATATAAGAATGAACAACTATGAAGTATCTTCCAGTGTATCAACTGGATAACAAAAATCTTTATAGTTTCAGTACTCGGATCTTTACCTTACTACAACAAATTCTATCTAGGTACAGGTTTGACTTTAACATTTCATCTAAAGATTGGCTAAATTACTAACTGCTTGTATTCATCCTCTGAGTAAGCCTTAGAACATGAAAAAGAAGTATTGGGAATAGCACTACTATGTATTAGTTCTGACCTGGGGTTAAGCTTAATACTAAAACATAAGCAGAAATATAGTCACAAAAAGAAAAATCTTTCTTAACCTGGTGATTTTAACCTCTCAGGAAAAAAACCTTGTTTAACATTGGTTATTAATAATAAATTTGATTAACATTTACCTTAAAAATCGTATGATAATTTGATGTTTTCTTTTTTCCAGTACATTTCATGCTATTTTAACACTATCTTAGAATAAATTGTTCAAAATACCTAATTCATTACCATAATGTAATTATTTCAAATATTAACTATTTTGGGGCTTAATAAAATCATAAATTGTAAAATAAAGTGCTATCACATCTGTACTATATTTTTACCATTTTTAGTTCTATTGCCAAAATAGATTTTGAGTTTGTCCTCAGTTGCCGGTGAACAGTTGCACTGTACTTCTAACAAAAATTCAGAAATGCAAATGAGTCTCCTGAACTTAATGTCCAACACATAGCACTGCTCCACATGTTCAAAAGATGCTGCATGAACTTTTTTATCATCCTCCAAATTTACCTTTAGTTCAAAAACTTCAGCATTTTTATATGTTGGCATTTATATCTCCTCCCCAAAACTTCAATAAGCTAAAAGCTTGAATCAAAATATTTGGTCCTCACAACTAGAAAATTATAATTGTAATACTTGATCTATTTTGTTTTCTCATCTAGTCTATTCTGTTTATTTTTCTTAAAGAATTGGGCATTTAATATTATAAGTATTTGAGAATTACATACAGTCCATTTCTAAACCAGGCTACAAATTTTAATTTGCAGAAAAATTATTTAATTCCAAGAAAGTAAGTTACCCTGCAGAAATACACTAAAACATTAAACTTCCTCAGAGATCTTTCAAATCAAAGATATTCTTCTGTTCGGTTAGTTTTTTAAGTGTTAAATGTTTTCTGTTTAAACAACTGGCTCAGGAGGTTCCTGTTTGTTTTCCAGAGAAAATGCTGCACATATTTTTCACTTTACAGCATTCAGATACAAAAGCAGTGCTGTCCTCTAGTGGACAGCAAATAAGCTAGGCTAGAACAATCTATTTCGATTAACCTCATACCTAAAATGACTCACTCATATACTTTTAATGTTAAACTCAAATTTAATTTCTTCAAGTTATTTTTAGATTTTGCAATCCACATGCAAGCTCCTTAAATACAATATTTAATATGTTAAGGGCCTTAACATGATTTTGTAGAAAGGCAATCTCTTGATCAAGTGCTTTGTACCAGTTAATGAAAATCTTCATATGCCAATAATATGAAAACTGTATTAATACATACAGGGCCCTTTTGTTAGCAGGGAGAAAATTTCAAGGTTTTGGAACATTAGGATTTTATTAAGAAATAGTAGAAACTACTGGATAAGTACTTTCACTAAAAAAATTCAGTTTCATTTTCTCTAGGAATAAAAATATTTACCTAAGAACAGTGACTAACCAGAAAGTGGTGTCATGGTAATTTTAGTCCTGGCTGACAAAAGAAATACAAATAGTTAGCCTAGCTGGGCCTTTTTCTTTCTTTCTCTTTTTTTTTTTTTTTTTAAGCTATAATTACTTCTATCATAAAACAAGAAAACATTAAGAGTTTACAACTTCTGGCTACAACAAAGGGTGAAATACTGTGGACATGGATATACTATTCCATTTAGAATTCTGTCTCCTACAGGTAAAGGCTACCAGAGAAACTGTTTTGCCTAGGATATTTAGCTCTCTAATTAATTCCTACTTGAGAAATTAGGAAGCAAAATCAAGGCTGCATGTTTATTACAAGTTTATTTGCTCAGCTACCCATTGCAGCCCTCTAGAAGAGTAGAAAAAGATGACTGAGCCCCACAGCTGAGGAACCACAGAAGCAGAACAGTCCACATAACTACGTCAAAGGCGCTATTGCCAGAGGTAGATTTCACTTCATTTGAGCTCTCCGACAGGCCAATTGCTTAGTAAAAAATCTTGGGAAAGATTTCTCTGTGCACACAGAGCAGAAAAGGTCTTTAAAAAAGTCTTCCTGGATTTATAAGACCTGTTTGTCAGCTACTGAGAACATATGTTTGGATTCAAATGGAGTAACTATAAACAATTTCTATTTCTCAGATATTTTTACACTGTGTTTATCCTCAATAGATGGCTAATAGCCCTTCCTTTCTGACATGCTGGAAGCAGATGCATTTGTTAGCTGATGGGGTCTGATCACCAACTTTCTGCCTGAGAATTCTTCCAAATTTTTTATAAATTGGAAGATGACATACCCATAGAAATTTTCCAGGTGGACCCCTTTAAATGGGGTTTTGTTCAATACAAACCTACCTACATACCTGCACAATTGCATACCTTTTCTCCCCTCATTAAGTGTTGCTGGATTAAAAAGATGTGGGGAGGATAACTGATTACTAAGCACGCCATTCTCTGATAATCAAAATTGTCTGTAAACAAAACCCTCTTTCCTTTGAGAATCAGTCTGCCAATATACTATAAATGGGACATGACAGGTTGCAAAATGATAAAAAGGGGTGAATACAACCAGACTGTCAGGCTGATGCATGGGGTGGGGAATAAAGGGTAGTGAAAAACAAGTGTTGATCCTTGGATTTCTGTTTTTTAAGCATTTTATAAGTTTCTATATTTGGTCTAGTTGCTTTCACGTTCTTCAGGATTTCAATGCTTATCCATTGCAGTGTGCTTACTGTTATATTACATGATTTACACAGTATGTTTTTGATTTTGCTAAAGGATAATAATGCAAGGCTCCAAAGGACAGGTGAAAGGTATTTTACATCTTGTTCAATACTTGCTTATTCACAAAACCATATAGGTCACGGGTACGCTAAACAGTGACGGACTACACACAGCAAGCTCTGAACAAACTGGCGTATCTATATGGTGCAGTCAAATGTCCTTAAAAATATAGGGTCCCAGAACCAGCATAGCCACTGTGTGCAACGCTGTGCTTGAGCTACTTAGACCTTCTTCAGCAATGAGCAGAAGCGCTGTTTTGTGCTTCTTGTTTAAAAGCTAGCTTGTTTGCTGCTAATTCAGGTGTCTACTATCACAACATGCCAAGAGAGAAGAATCCTCCCTCTGCAAGTTCCAGTGATCTCTAGAAAGAAGAGAAGGCTATTAGAATGACCACTTTCATGATTGTATTGGAGAAGGATACTAAACTCATTATTTCAAAATGTGAAATGGCTGTTCTGAAGTAGATTAAGGCTTCAGTACTGAAAGAAGCTGAGGTTTGATTTTCTTCAAAACCTCAGATTGTCCCATACTGGGTTGTTGAAATTAAAGACTTGACCATCTCAAATTAGAGGACTGAAATGAATGCTGTCATGTGTCTCAGTGCTGGTCAATGTTAAGACCATCCTGATGAACTGCAGAAGTAAAGATATGTAGATGACACCATGCTCACTTTCTAACGCAACTATTTCCTGTTACTAATTGTGGATTCCTTTCAAAATACAACAGCAACAACAGACTAGTTCAATGGACTATTAAACAACTTGAGATTGACTAAAATTCATTCTTCATATCCACCCTGATGGGTTCAGACTTATCTCACTGACTGATTTGGCAGCATGCAAGTAAAGTCTTCAAGAATGAAAAAACGTGCAAAAGGTGCACTACCTTGTACCATTTTGTAGACCCGTGGTCATTGAAAGAAATAGTCTACTAGAGTACAAAGCATCCCATTTAAGAAATGCTGCAGAAGTGGAAGGCAGAAAGGTAGGCAGTTCAAGACGGCCTGATTCTCCATCCCATTACACATTATATTTTGATATCAATGGAACCACACAAGCATAAAACAAAGTGAAAGACTGAAGAAGAAAATCCAGTTTGTGATCCCAGGTCTGAACAGACTTTTCTGCCAACACATTAAAAGCTTTTGCACCACATTTTGTAGGCAGTGGAAAGAAATGCTTTCTATGTGTATTTCCATTATTTTCTTTCTAAGCCAATTTACCCTGAAACACCTCTCCTTTACGGAGAGGCCTTATGCAATAGTAGACAACATTTTGACAGTTTCATGAGGATCATAACAGCATTCAAGTCTTTTTAAGATTAAAGTAAAGTCTGTAACTATCTTTTCATTCTATCACCATCTGTTGTCTTTTGCTATATTCAAAGTGAAGAAAATTAAGATTGCCTATCCTGGTGGGAGGTTATGGAGCTGAAAATGAATACAGGAGGAAGAGACCTGAGGAACTTTTAGAATATTCGTCTGAAAGGAATAAGCAACACACCTTAGAAAGTAACACTAGCATGAAGGGCATTTCTGGATAAATAAGGCTCGTGTTGGTTAAAAAGAAAATTACTGAAAATCTTCAGTTGAATAGTATCTTCATCTCATCACATTTTGAAATAGAAGAGAACAGCCTAGAATTTATTTTTGATATATAAAGCAATGAATGTTATTGCCCTAGTAGAGACAGGGAGGGGAAGTTATGGTCCATAGAAGAATCAACTTTGAGGGAATAAATATCCTTAATTATGTATCCTCTTATCTTGAAGATGGAAAAATTCCTGGTAGACTTTCCCCACTGACAACAAACAGCAGACATACTTCAACTGAAAAGTACTTGGTACCTAAATGTAGTGATTCAGGCTGATTTAATTCCCTGCAGGAACAAATACTTTTCTTTCAATGTCTTTGTCTTTAGATATTCAAATCACAGATGTGGTCTGAATCACAAGATAGAAGCTTGCTGCCTTAGCTGATTCTTTTTGAAATCACTTTGTCAACATCTATGCACTCCTCAACCCACTTCCAACCCTTCATTTCTTAAAATATTTTCAACAAACAACAGTTCTCAGAACCTAGAAAGAGCTATGTATATTGCAACAATTATCCTAATCACTTTTGTGAAATAATATTTTATAAAAATAATAAACTTTTTTTCTGAAGTTTTCATATTTAAGGAGACATTATATTTCCTGCTCAAAAAAAATTTCTCTTTTGAAATGAATTTCACATTCTTGCTTTTAGTAGAAGCCTTTAAAATTGAAATAATGTTTCCCCTTGATAATAAAAGCAAGAGACATCAATACATAAGAAAGAGTTAATCCTATTAAGAACATGAGAATGCACTGTATGCAGCCTTACAAGGCCCAGTAATCTAATAGTTTGTATTGAAGAGCTATTTGAAGAGGAGGTAACTACACTTAAGGAAGTGAAATAGTACAGCAAATTTATTTTGCAAATATATGAATATAAATCTGCACGTTTGTGTCCTGGTATATATATTGGCTATTGAGTTCAAAATTTTTGCAGCTATCACTTCAAATAAAACAGGTTAGAAAAGAGAGTTTAAAATACAATCAACTCTATTATCTGGCGTTTTGTTCTATACTCAGTTAACAGTTAAATTATTACATTTCAAATAAATATAAGAATTCAGTAGCCATATGGTAAGGAGAGAAAAAAATGCATGTAAGGAAGTGTCGCTATACCGTGATAGGGACTGATATATAGTTGATGTATTTTACAGGTTTACATTTATTTCATTTTTCATTGATGACTGCATGCTATTCTGTTGGTATTTGTTTCAAGTATTTATTTTCAAATCTTCATTATATTTGCTCTAAGTGTTTTTACTTGGTGAAAAATACAATCCTAAATAGGGTTATCAATTTAAGGGGCAGTAATTGGGTCCCAGCAGCATGACAACGTCTTTGTCATGAGTGCAAATATGTTTAGACTTAAAAAACCCAAGAAACACACATGTGCTCAAGTCCATTAGACACACTTGTATTATACTATACAATTTCATTTTGAATGAGTATATTGCATTAGAAGGCAATATAAATTTCTTGGCATTAGCCATCATTAAGTAGTAATACTCAAGTTGGGGATGACCAACTAAGAGGTTAATGTAATTCATGCTGCACTGTGCAGAACGTCAGTTTAAAAATATTGCTTCTTTCCCCGTGTAAAAGGGTATGCACTAAGCACCTCTAAGAAGTGAACTCAAGTAGTCCTCACAGAATAGCATGATGAGCTAAAGCAAGTTCTTATATGTAATTTTTTTCCCCAAATACCACTTGTGATAAAACAAACAAGACAAATGACAATACTGTAGAAAAAACAAAAACTACTTTTAACATATTTTTACTGAATCTGTAACTGTTTTGTCAAGGTAAAAGGTGACTGTTTATTTTATCATCCTGAAATGGTGTACCTGTCACATACATAAAACATGGCACACTTCTTGCATCCATGAGATTTTCAAGAGACTCTACTTTTGTCTAGTTTCATGGTAGAGTTGATTTAATCCAAATATATGTATACAATTTAAAAAAAATAATAAAAATATGTCAGTCATCTGTTTCAGAGTTTTGAAAGTATTCATTATCTAATCTCTATCTCAAATATTCATTCATCTAAATCTAGGATTTACTTTAATGATAATGTAGTGCTATTTAAAAGATGAACATGTTCATCACAGTACCAATTAGTTAATGTTCCCATTCCTGTTCTCACTAAAAACTAGGTGCAATTATGACTACATAGTATCTGTGAACTCCAGTTACTTATGGTGAAGCAAATGAAGGGCTATTTTCTAAATGCTTATCATTGCCGGGCATTTCTGGTAGGCCATTTAAGTTGTTATAAACAATTTTTTTCCCTGATGGACATTATAAATGCAAACTATTCTGTAACTACTGTAGCAGACTGAATACATTCTATTTTGACTCAAAAAAAGAAAAGAAGATTTCAGGATGCTCTAAAGCACTCTGAATACTTCAGCCCAACCAGAACATGCTTTCAACCACTGCCTCTGAAGCACTGTACCCAACAGGAAGCACATCTTCAATTTATTTACAGTTGGTCATAGACTCTGTTTTGTGGAAACCTCCTTTAAAAAAAACAAAAAAAAAGGTCAAGAGAAAGCAAGATCAAATTAGAAACTTATCTACAATAGGAAACCTGTGGCTGAGCTAGGAACTAAGCTATTATTTTAGGGAACCTTTTCAAGACTCAGTCACAAAACAATCCATCCCTATGCAGTAAGTCTCATGTGATGGATAGGCTAAAGATGGAGAACACCTGTAGGCTGCAGACACTTCAGTCTCTTGATTGACACTCTCACCTAGTCTTTGAATTGAAGTTGAGAATGCAAGCTGTATAGATCCCTCAGGGATGCCACAAATGAGGACTCTTTCATGGAGGAGCAGGTGTCAATAGTGACAATCATTTCTATGCAATTGCACTAGCTGTACCATGTTTTTATGGTGAAACAGAATTTTATCATTGACCGTATCAAATACATAGGAAAATCCAGCTGGGTTAATGTTAATGCAATGTAATAAAAATGCCCAGTGATGCAAAAAAGACTAAACCCAACGAAGAGAAATATCAGGTTATTAGTCCTGTGTAGACTACAAGATTCTAACTATTCCAAACAGCCATCTTGGTCAGCAAAATTTCAAAGAAAAACATTGCTCTTTGCTTTAAAAGAAGATCCTTTGCTCTTATTGAAATAGTAATATTCAGGGGGCTAAAGGGATAATTAAGACTCTGGAACTGTTTTAGTAGATGCTAGGAGAGATGTATGTGTTTTCTTATTCCAAGACTAGGTTAACAGCTTCCAATTACTTCTTGCTGTTGTTATTTGTGTCCACTCAGTTTTCTACACATGGCAATTCTCCTGTTTGTTTCTGTCACAAGTGAGAAGCCATACAGATTCACGGGACTAAATATTTTGAGTCAATCACATTAAAAGCTGTCATTAACCAACAATCATATCAACTCCACTGACATTCTGTACCACAGCTTTTGGATGAAATGGAGTGATCTACAAGTAACATCTGGAATTTAAACAGGACCAATGACTTTCTTGGCTGATCATTGTTTTTCCTTGCATATACATAGAAAGGATACGGATATGTTCAATTTAATGTTCAACCTGCATTTAAAAAGATCTTCATCCAACTGAAAAAAAAAATCAGGTTCTAGGTTTAATTAGCTGGATATCATAGGTCAAAAATTAATGTGGGAAAAACAAGCAGCTTCTCACAGATGATATACCTGAATAAGGCCACTTACTTTTGGAAACAGAAACAAAAGTAAAAAACCCTTATATATGCTCTTGAAAGTACCATGCTTTAAAAGGCTACCTCTTCCCTTTGAAAAAAAACCAGGAAAGGACAACTCCCCCTAACTGTGTACAGTAAAGTCTAGATATTTGATTGTTCTATATACATTCAAATAAAGAGCTAAGGAGTACGTAGGGTCAAATTAATATCTGCTTAGGATTGTATGTTACAATATAATTGGGTACCTTATCCGTTAAAGGTGTGGGTAATTTTGCCTAATTTTATCAAATATTGATGAATTTTGAACTAACAAATTCATATTGAAAGATGGTTCCGCTATGAATGACATGTAATCTTACCTGTGTATGTTATCTTGACCAGAAGGGACTACACCCAGGTTTGCTGCCTTCACTACCTTCTCAATTATTACAAGTCTAGTAGAGTTCTGCGGAGCAACAGCTATTGTAGCAGATGTCTCATTCATTCCTGTCAGCATCCCTGAAACGTTAAGTATTTCATTATGACTACTTTAAGATTTGCTTGCTTATTAAGCATAAAACCAAAGTGAGAGACTTCTAAACAAAAACCCACATTTGCATTAAAAGTTAAATAATTCATCAAGAAAACAATTTTATAAGAAATTACATAACTACATCAGTTTAATGTATTACTTGAAATGCCCTATTATTAGAAACAAATTACTAATAACTGAACAAAGATATGTGTGATAGTAATGCAACTGTGAAATCAAGATGGTTCTTTTTCATAAAAAGTGTAACTTAAAAGAAGAATGTAAACATAGGAATGAAATATTAAGTAAGACTCATTTGGAAAAGTGCAGCTTAAGTAACACCATATACAAAGACACCTTGTAATCTTTCAATCATATAACCACTGCGCTTAATTATAATTTCATATCCAATTGCTAAAAATAATCTTGAAATTCAGAGAGTAGTCATTGGTTCAATTTAGTTCATGAAGATAAAGTCATCACATTTGAAACTGGGAAATTCAGTTAGTATCCATCTCTCTAAAATGTCATGATAAATTATTTGATTAAAATAATTTGAATATCACTACAAAATGGAACAGAAATGTCAAGATTATATCCACACATATGACAAAAAAAGTAAAGAAGGAAATGTTGTTCAAGGACATTTTAACAAAACCCCCCACTTTTCTCTTCTATCAATATCCATTGTTTAGGACAACGAGTTGCTGGATGCTAGTGTTGATTAAAATCCAACAGTAACTACAACTTAACATTGTGTGTGTATTTTTACACTATGTTCAGAAGCTGAAAACACAGACAAACAATGGAGCACAGTACTTTAGGCAGAAATATGAAGCATCTGAAATCCATGATAACATTCACAATGAAAACAATGCAAAAGTCTCAAAAGGGTAATATTTTAGGGCTGCACATACAGTTCTAACCGAGAGCAAATGGCACTAAGATGCTTAATAGAGCAATTAAAAAACATAAATCCAACATTTTTATGCACTAGAATGTGCATTAGCTGCTGTCACAAAATAAGAAATATCAAAGTAAAAATGGAACAGCTCGTAAATAAATAACAGGATATTTTTGAACATGATCTCTTGAAGAGAACAAAAATCAGCACACAACTTCTATAAAGATCAGCTTTGTTTTGGGAATAGAACATTCTGTTTCAAACTGTTTAACTTCACTATTAGGCAAAAGCTTTAAAAACTACATACACAGACTAAAACTGCTTTTAAGCAGAGCACAGGGACTGACATAACACTGCTGAGAGATGTGTGTACTCATTTAGGATTTAAACCTTCTCCATTAAGCTCTATTGAAGAGCAAATGCTGAATAAATGAATGCAACTATGTTTATGTTAAAAGCCTGTTTCCCGCAGCATGTAATTAAAGGAAATGTTGTACAAAGCCAGTACTTTTGTCAAGCTCCTGTAAATGGAAAGATGGATAGCACTCAGAGAAGTGAATGCATTGCTTCATATTTAACCTTAACACTCTTGTCATTAATGGTTTGTCTAACTTGTTCTATAAAAGACAAGGTACTGCTCCATTGAAGTAAAATTAAAAAAATCAACTAAACCATGCTTTTCAGAACAGAAGATTCATTATCGTCGACTAATGTATTGGCATAAAGCAAAGTAACATCCTATCAAGTAAGGCACACATTCAATCTGCCTTTTCACCCCCCTTTATTTTTAACTCATGCTGTTTTATTGTTATAGGCAATTTGTACCACTCAGCATGACAGTGTAAACTGAATCAAGATTAATTTACATGCAAAAGAACACTTAGGAGAGCAGCATGGTAAGCAAATGTATTGTCTCGATTGCTGAGGTGGAAAAGAACCTGGAAAGAAAAAAGGGTGCTCTAATTAAGGGGCATCAAATATGATTGCCTGTGGTAGTCAAGGGGCAGAAAATAGTATATGTCCAACCATTTAAAGAATTAGCATCTTGCTTGTTAGGAAGACAAGTTGGATATATAAATCTTAATAAAATTAGGTAAACAATTTGTTTACTTAACCAAGGTGTTTGTTTTTGTTGTTGTTGTTGTTGTTTTAAATGGGAATCAGGTATATACTTTTTTAAAAAAATTGACAAAATTATTTTGAAACATGGCTGCAGGGGAAAAAACCCCAGTCGTTATAATTGAAGTAGATTTAACTGGCTATTTTAAAAACACCTTCATAAAAATTCTGATTAATATCCAGGTATAACAATCACATGCCACCTTTAACATTGCTTGAAGCATGAGAATCTAAGAAAACTCTAGTCAGAGCCCAGAGCAGCAATTAATCTGGGTTAACTAACTGGTACAATGAAACAACTGTACACATTTTTAATAATAAGAGGAAATGAAATTAGAAAAATTACACTGGTATGTAACAAGGTATGTTAGCTACCAGACTAGTCCTATTCTGAACTAAGGCAAGGGGAGTTTTGCTACTGATTTTTAAAAACAGCAGACAAATAAAAATTTGGATACTGAGTTCCCACCAGTACGTCTCACGCATGCAGAACTCCTGCTAGAGAAACTGGACTTTTCATGGGGATGTGATGTAAAACAGGGTATAAAATCCTGAGGCCTGAGGATCAGTAAAAGTATTTAACTAGAAAGGTAAAGAGTAGTTTGGCAATACCATTTTAATCTACTGCTTCCAAACTGTCAATCACAACATCAACCACTAACTCAGCTGCAGCTCTTGGGAATTACCTCACCAGAGGATTCCCCAGCTCAGGAGGGAAGGGAAGGGGAGGGAAGGGGAAGGAAAGGGAAAGGAAGTGAAGAGAAGACTGTGTAGCAAGGCTTAGCGTACTATGCGCAGCATGTGGATAAATCCAGCTTTTGAGGTTCTGCTGCTACCACTAGATAACCTTCACAGCCATGAATATTCAATAACCTGTCTGTTCTCCTCTCCTTATGCCATCAGGAAGAAAAGGGACATATACAAATGTAACAAACAATGCAAAACAGCAGAGTGTAATTGAGTAAAGATGTGTAGCAATGAATTGTCTTCTACATAGCAGTATAATACTGGCTATTTCCTCTTTAGCATTCTTATTAGGTTACACATGCAATTTAGATGTAAAAATCCTTAAAACCCATACATATTCTCATTCTCCCCCAATATATTCTTGCATTTCTAATATTCTCCTCACTCCTTCACTATTTTTTTACCTATCTGTTTTGGTTACAAATAAAATAAGGCACCTCCAGGTACAAGACTTGAAACATCTTATGTCCAAAAACACACACAGAAAAAAAGGGGTGTGTGTGGGTGTGTGTGTTTGTGTGAGAAAAAGCATGACAACTGAAAAACAAGTTATATAAATCAGTTTCATTTGAGGAATACAGACAAATTGAAGTTAAACACAAAATAGAATAATATATACCAACTCCTAAACTGCCCTGCATTTATTATTGTAATTTGGATTTTTCATTTACCAAGATCACATAGTAATTCTCCCCAAATGCTAGCTGCTCCTACATCTTTGTAATAAATACTTATGTAAAATTTAGAACTGATACCTCTATTACCACGAATATTCTGAAACAGCTGATATCTATAAAAAAAAAGATGCAATAGAAAAGGTTTTTAAACCTGTGGTAAATTTGCCAGCATCAAGTCCTGCATCAAAGAATGAATTCAGGAAGACAGAGAGAGCAATACAGAAATGCCAAGAGACCTTCATGGATTTACAAATACTTCATATAAACAAATTTTCAAATAGCTTTATTCAGAGTAGCCTTTCTGCTCTATTAAACATAGCAAACAGCTGCCAGATTTATTCAGACAAATAATCAACAACCATAGAAGTAAAATGGCAGAAGAAAAAGGAATTTTGGCAACAACTCCACAGAGGACCACAGCTATTCTCCAAGTGCACTTCTATGTGCTTGTGGTTCTGTATGGCCAGTCAGGAGGAAAAAAAGCCCTCAGTCACAGTAAAATATACAAAAACTCTATCAAAATATCACAAAACAAGCAAATATAAAAACAGCGGGGGGAAGAAGCACAGTAACCTGCCTTCCTCTCGCTACAACCTCAGCTACAATTTTTACAAGGGAACAGTTTAAAATAGATGTGCCACAGCCTCATTCAATCACTCACCTTGGTTTGCTGAGCAGGTATAAAGCAGAGGCAGGCTTTAGCCAGCAAAAGGTAAGAACAGCAAATAAGTATCAATTGGTTAAGAAAACAAAGCACAATCCTAACTTTTCACTGCAGCCATAAGCTTAACTGAAAATGATCTAGGCGATATTTAAACTACTTTCTTAATCATTCAAAAATACAAAAGCAAGAAATGCTCAAAACCAATAATTAATAATACATAGCATTACTCATTGGTGTTCTTGACTGCTTGATGGATATACTGAGTTTCTGAGCCTTACACAGCAATGAGACAGGATCCCATGGGTATATTCTCATCTCAGTGTGAAGAGATTTACACATGTAAATCCCCATATATTGAGATAGATGAGTAAACACTATTACATTTGAATGCATCCAAAATGTAATCGTTTATATATTAAAATACCCAAGAATCATATCCAAATTACGGGTAGCAGTATGGACTATTCCATTTAACACACGGTCAAAGCTAAGTACAATTTTCTCTAATTGTTTTGTATAAAATATTCAAGTCACTGAAAGCTCTTAGGGAGGTTTGTGTTTGGACTAGCACCAGAAACTTACATCCTTTAAAGGCGCAACATTAGAAAAATGCAGAAGTATATAAAACATGTCACCTTTCTAAAACAGCATTCCAACAAGAATTTTTTTTATATGAAGTGTTTGAAAGGAAGAAGATTAAAATCATCTTCAAAGTAGCTGAGGAACAGGTACACTAACAGTATCTAAAAGCAGCCTTTAAAAAAGACTAGTAAAGACAGACACCATATCAATGTATATTTGGTTTATTTCCTTGAGCTGGGATTCCAACTTTCTGCTTTACTGCTAGCAGGAAAGATATTCACACTTCATGATAGGAAGCCAAAACTTGCTGAACCAAAAGACTGTTTCAGGGTGAAGAGTGGGCTTTGTGCTTTTAAAGGCACACTGAAAAGCTGTCAAATACCACTGCACATTTTTAAATTAAATCATTAGTATCAGACTGAATACTAACAGAGACTAACACAAACAGCTACACTAGAAGCACTTGCTGTACGCTTGGAAATTGAAAGGAACACAGCCCTCTTCTCATCCAAACACATTTATTGAAGCTGCTGAAATATTTCTCACCTTGCTCCTTCTTAAAGTCTTTCTCTGACATAGTGACAGGCAAAAGCAGTTCTCCAACAGGGGGTTGAATGTTAACATTGAAATAATCATCCTTTGTGCTGGGAAAAGAGAAATTACAGAGAATCAACAAAGTGCTTCAACATAGATTAATATATACATATCAGCTCCAAATTTACTATGGAATCTATAAACAGTGTAAGAACTACCTGCATGATTTCTACCTTTTTAACCCCAAAGCCTGCTGATTTCTTACATCAGTAAAGCTGAGCCATTTTCTCCAGTACAAATGTAGTATTAATATAGCATGCATGCTCTTGTATTTCTGAAAATGTAACTTTTACTCTTATTAATGTTTATTTGTGATCTATAGGCATCACACTCAAACTAAATGCTTGCAAAGGACAAATTATTATGCATTTTACAATTCCTTTAAAAGAACGGTTGTTCACAAATTCTGTCATCAGCACCAGCAGTCCCAGAAATAGGGCTAAACCTAGGAAAGGTTTTATTTCAGAAAAAAAGATTATTATTGTCTGAAAAAAACCCTAAACAAACCAAACTATAAATTTGAGAGTAAAAAAGAAATACCTTTGATCACTTCAACTTGGCAACATTTTGTATATTTAAACAAAACCACACAGCATACCAGTTGATGAAAAAGCACACTGGAAAATTGCAGAATTTGAGTTAGAGAGTTAAAAAAATTACTTTCAGTAGTAGCATACTACTATCAAATGCTATAGATTCCTCTTTATGAAATAAATATCATACAGTGAACTTGGTCTTCCTATCCATTCAATTCTCTGAGTTTCCAACTATCTTGTTTTGGAGTTCTTCAAGTCTACAGAAACTCAAGATACATTCAGTCTGCTATGTTTGTTTGACTAACTATACCTAAGGGATTTGGCTAGCAATTCAGAATCAGTGGATCCAGTCAGAATCTTTGTTAATGCTTTGAGGCATGAGAAATTTTTAGAGAAGAACACTTTTGTTTTTGCTGATGTACCAAATAGTCAATACATATTGATTGCTGATATGCCTCAGATATCCTACTTAAATATAATGATACAATCATTAGAATGGAAAATATATTTCATCAATTAATATCTATGGTATTTAAATTAACCTCAAACATCTGTTACTGATTTTTTATAACTCTGCAACTTCAAAATTCTAAAATAAGATAGACTGATGCAAAAACCAGCACTAGGTCAATAATATAGAAAATACACATCTCCCCCCTAAAGATGCAAGATAAGCCACCTGAAAACAGGAAAGCATTTTATGGTCCTATTAGTTAAAATATTAATACTTACCTTAATTACCCAATTTCACAAGCAAATGCTTAGGGACTAGTACATTATTACTTTCTGACTTCTGATGTGTTATAATTATGTTTATGGATGCAATCTCAAGTATGGGCTTTTCAAATAAAATTCAGCATTAATGTTAACTTTGTTGAAAATTATTATTTAGTAAACATACAGTGAAACAATCTCTTCAAACCTGGCTAGTATTTCATTTACAAAGAATCATTTATGAAGTGCTGCTTTTAAAAATTTGCTTAGCTAACAAATTCTCACTTTTTTTCCTATAGTACTTTAAATACCATCCATCTCTAAAGTCATTAGAATACTAAAAGAGCAGGGATTGTTTGACTGGCTAGCCTGATCAAGTGCACTGTAAAATAAGAAAGCAATATTTTTTTCTTTAATTTTTCCTTTGAAAACTGCCTTTGAAAACTGATCAAGAACTCCAACAGCTTAAGAGCTGAAGGAAGGGTCTTTAATCAACTGCCTCTTAACTTTCTGCTGTTTATATATACTACTTGGACTACATTACTGAAACTTTTAACAATACCTTCATTGGTATTGTTCAACTGATCATTCAACCAATGTTATCTTTCATATTTAAGCAAGATGTGCACTGCGTAATTCAGCATAAAACAGATAAGCAGTTTTATGTACAATGATTCATGTCCTGCATTGACTGGACATACCATTTGAACCTAAACTTGACTTTTAACATCAATGTTTAGATTGCTTTGAAATGCTCCTAACAATCTTTTCACAATAAGAAGGAATAAAAGTATGTGCATAGCTTGGGTTTTATATAGCTGTAACCACTCAAGAGGATCACTCAACACCTCTGCTGTTAACAAACTTTTCACTTCCCTTTCCCCTAATGATTAAAAAGCTAATAGATATTCTTTGATAAACCATGATAAACCATGAATTCTTCATAGTCTGCAAGCAGAAATTCTGATTGCTAGTTGTTCTTCAAAACCACTTTGTTCTTAATTTCACTTTAGCCAGCATCTGGTTTACTTTGCATTACTTTAATTTCAGCGTACCTCAGTAAATTTTTTTTTCAGCCAGAGAAAATCATTCTCACTTTTATCATTCTCTTCATCACTCACTTTACATGCTAAATATACAGCTTTTGTTTATTGATCTGCATCTCCTCTATCACATCTATATTAGAGATCAAGTAATATCTTAATTTAAGAAAAGTGATTTCATAGTTCCATAGAACCATATGACCAACTCAAGTCAGAAGGGGCATCTGGAAATCACCTGGTCCTACCTCCTGCTCAACCCGGGGCAACCTTAGTTCACACTACTCAGGGTCCTGAACATTTGAGCTCTGAGTATCTCCAAAGATGGAGATTTCATCAGATACCTAATAATAAAATTGACTCTTGCAGTACAACTACATAATTTCCCCCAATATCTAGTAAACTAAATTCCAGTGTATTTAACTTATTTATTTATACTTTCAATACTATAATTAGTATAAATGACATTTAAACAAAAAACTGCAGAAGTGGTTTGAAGCTTGAACATTAACATTTAAGAATCTGGCAGACAACTGGTTCAAGTCTCACTGAAACAAATCTCAGGTGGCGTTGCTCTAACTTTCCTAGAAGATCAAGCTGAAAAGCTTATCAGAAAAAAAGCAGTTTCTCAGGCCAACAAACATAACTGGGTTTAGATTTAAAAAATTAAAGACTGCATTTTCTGGTATTAGCAAATGCAATTGATGTTATATCCTTAGTGGAACACGTATTCTTAGTGAGAAGTCTGCAGAAGGAATCTCTAAAAGAATCAGACAAATAGGGATGTCCAAGAACAGTACCTTGACACTAGTTCGCATAATCTGTTTTGTATTTAATTGTGAACTTAGGGGCAAATAACATTAGACATCATTACTCTTACTAACTTACATTATTGCCTTAATAACTGTTAAACTGTACATACTCTATTTTTAAAAGACTTACACCATTTTCATGATGTAATTCCAAGGATCCCATGAATTTATCTTCTGATGTACTCAATTAAGATGAACAAATGAGAGATGATAATGCTCCCACAGGAACACAAGGAGACTTACCATCTCCATGATAAATGACACCACAAGACTAACATTCAATACTTTAGAAGACACAAAGTTTTAACTTTTCTTCAGGTGGCTGCAGTGGGAGCAGCTAGCAGCTGTTGTTTGAAAACAGTGTCCATTTTCCTTATTCCCCCTCTCTTCTCTCTTTTTTTTTTTTTTTTTTTTTAAAGGATTGGCTCCAAAGTGTTCATGTGAAAGAATTTCTCTGCCATAACAAAAGACCTGAGGACAATGATGGCAACATCTTGGTTAAAACTAACACAAGTTATATTATCACTTGTGAATGAGTACTTACAAGATTCCACAATGGCAGTTTTTAAAGTTTTAATTTTCAAAGCTTTTAAAAAATTATTATTCTAATAAGAGGCTGGGGGATATCGTTCTTGCTATTTATATTACAGTTTTTTGTTTCACTCCTAGTAGCTGCTTCACCCAGAATACATCTATCCAAAATGAGCTCATGATTTTTGTCTTGTATTCAAAAAAAGTCCAGAGATGGTAAAATAAAGAATGGAAAGGGAAGAGCAACACACTAAGTTCCTGCAAAACACAGAATGGAGAAGTCTAGGAGACTTTGCTCATAGTCCTGCTGAAGAAAGGAAAAGACTGCATCCTGCTTCTACAAGAAAAAAGGCTAGGGTGATATAAGAAATGAGAGTAGTTGTTCATGCCCAGCCTTGCTTTTTCCAGGTCAGTTATGTATCTTGATATAATTGCTTTCTGGAACTGGGTCAACCGACTACTTTAGAGTAACGAAGTAAAGAGTACCAGATTGCTTGTCTTAATATCCAACATCTGTAAACAACTTGGTGCTTTGCTGACAAAGCACTAGGGAAGTAAACAGCAAGAAACAAGTGAAAATGCAAGTGACAGTGATGTGAAGACAGTCCTGCATCTCTAATGTTAGTTTTTAATATATTCCATAACACGTTCTACCAAATAATTTTAATCAGATGCTTTTCTCCACGCACCTACACCTGAATGCACGCTTGCACTCAATACAAATACTGACTGCTACCCAACTGATCTCCTTCATTTACTCCTCTTTGCAGGTAGAAGTTGTGCTTGGGAAGATTCCTACATCAACACAAAGTAAGGTAAGAGAATTTCTCATCGCAAAAAATCTCTTTCTTGGAAAACAAAATTTAGAGCAAAAGCTTCTATGATAAGGTAGAAACTGCAAACAGCAGATTGAGTAAGGTTTTCAAATCTCATTCATGGAATTTACTTAATTTAAGAAAATGCTAGATTCTTCCTGCTACGCCAACCTATTCTGGAATAAAGAGAGCAAAATGGTCTCTTTATACAGTCCAGGGCAGATGAGGCAAACACACAGCTTTCTTTTCTACCAGCATAACAAAAGTAGAAAAGTATGTACAGGATCCCAGCTCTTCTAATAACACTGGGATATAGGAAATACCAATATAAGGTAACCAGCCCGTGCTTGTAAAAACGTCTGTCACATGTCACACTATTTTCCTCATTATTCTGAGCAAGAATGGAAGGCATAGAAGTTGTTGCTTTCATTCCATTTTTCTTTCTTCTTGGGAGCTCTGGTTGTACTCTTTGCACTTAAAACTTGAGAAAACAAGGGGAAGAGACGTTTCCTACGCCAAGTTGTTTCAAAGAGAACTAAACAACATCCTGCATACTTTTCAAAAGAATGGGGAGAAGAAAACAGGTTCTCTGTAAATTACTTTTATCTTCAAAGCTGTGGTTCTTTTACAGCTTTGTGAACAGCTAAGAGAATTTGGAAAGGGGACGAAAAGAATAGGGAAGAAGAGGTAAGGACAAGCCTCCTTCCCCAGCTCTCAATGTTATAAAGAGGACATTTTACCTTTAGTCACTTGCCTGACACCTACAGAAAGCTGGAGATTTGCCTACTGGGTTCTACAAATGCAGACAGGAATCTGAAATGCTAAATACATGTACACAAAATAGGATACAGGCATGTATATGCTGTAAGTCTCTGTTTCTGTAACCTTCCTCGTATTTCCTCTCTAGGGATTCAAATGTCTTCATTCCAACGATCCAAGGCCAAATTCTGACATGGCAAAGCTCCCAAATCTTTGTTCAAACATCTAAGGAAACTGGTAAACTCTGAGAAAGACCTGAGAATATCTGAAAAGTAGACATGCAAGATAATAAAGATAAAATAAGACACAGTGGTAGTATTGTTAAGATGGTGATTACTAGGAGCTCAAGGATTCAAGAAGAAACACACTGATGTGGAAATATATAAAATCTGACAAGGAGAAAAAAATCCACAGTCAGTGGAGTACTGCAGTCAACCTGTAACATCAAGGATCCATTCCAATCTTTCTTTTCTGCTCACTGATGCCTACCTGCTTAGCAAAGACTGAGGTCTTTTACTAGGACGGTGAATATACCTATGCTTAACTAGGATTCAACAAGCTACCAGACTACCTTGCATGTGAGTTAGCCAATAACAAATTGCTTTATACTTCTAAGTTGTGTATATCCCGCTTGCAGAATCTGATCAAAGTAACCCAAAAAGAAACAGTAACGCTCACAAAATCTTTTAAAAGTCTAAGTTCCTCCATTTATTCCTCTTTAACTTTCTGTTTGAGATGCATTATTGTGCAGAACACCAGTGTGGCACAAGAAAAATAGCAATGAAGAGATGTTCTCCTTATGAGTACATAGTGTTAACATCCTAATACACATTCTAAATGAACGTATTAGGCACAGGTTTCAAGTTAAGGTGTTTCACCTCTTTTTAGACGTGTGATCTTGGTAAGCTTTGCTTAATAAAAATAGTATTTATGAGGGAGGTCTTTCAAAGCTCTGCCCTTCAAACCTCTCTCCATAATGCAGTTTCTCCTTCATTGTCCTTGATTTGTACAACAAATTCAGAATGAGATCTAAATATTTTATTACTCACATTAGTTTTTTTCTTTATACAGTTTGTACTTATTGAACCACTAGTACAACAGCACATCCCCAAGCAGAAAGGTAGTGTTTGCTATGCAAAACACACAGTCCATGATTGGCATGTAAGACCAATTGATCTACCCATTACCACTATCTCCCTACCCCCACAAGCTTTACTATAAAGCTATTGATTTAAACACTGCCGATCGGTTTCCATTTTCTGATTTTGGGCAGGCCAATTAAGAAAGTGAGTAATTGTGATTACACTGCTTCAGGATCAATTATATTTGATGCAAGACAAAGTGCTCCTCTTAGAACAATGTAAAGAAAATGATTATGATCAGGAACACTTTACTGCTGAACACGCTTCTAACAAAAATGCAAAATAACTGACAATGTCTTTCATAAAGATATGTTAGCAGGAAATACAAGAATATCAACACCTTTGTGTGCACAGTATTTTAACTACATTTTGACAAACTTCTACAAGTCATTCTTCCTTCTGGATGAAAGCTTTTTAAGAAGTATGACAAGTTAAAAAGGCTGCAGCTGAGTTCTGAGACATCGCCCCCAACACTTTACACTGCACGATTTCTTCAATGATACTGAAATCAGTAAGAGTTTGAACAATACATGTTTTAACAGTAAACCAGCAAATTTAATGCAAAGAACATTTTACCTATTTTTATACTATTTTCTAAGAACTAGTGTCAAAGTCACAAGGCCCTATCAATTAGTAAAGGAACAAAGTAAGCAATTCCTATTCTTAATTTAATTTTAAACTTAGCTTGAGCTTTGTCATTGGACTCACATTGTCCAAATCATTAAAATGAATACACCACTGAGGTCTGAGGCAAATCTATTTACAGTGATGTTACTCATAGCCTGGTTGGTGTTCAGGAATATTGATCTGTCTTGTTTGTCTAATAGGAAAATAATAAACAATTACTAGGCAATGTTGGAGAAAGTAATCAGTTTTTATATATCACTAATACAGCAGACCTCCCAAAACATAAAGGTGATGATCTGCATAAAATCAATGTGTTATGCTACATTGCTTATCCTCATCACTGCTAAGATTCTTAGCAATAAATGGTATAAGTTTGGAATAGAATCATTAGTATACTGAAAACATGTACTTGAAAGAAAAATATCTGCTCTATTTAAAAAAGAATGTTCCTACTTGATAAATCGAGCATATTTTATTTAAAAAAACTCAAAATATATTTAGGGAAAGAGAGCCTATCATTCTGAAGCAATTATGAAATTGCATTGCCCAGAAGGGAACTTCCCTTCCCCAAAAAACCTAGCATCAGGCAAGAGTCCGAAGTCGTTTCCAAATTTCAGCAAACAGCATACAGACCAGCTACAGTAACGTGATGTACATAAACTACATGCTGCAGACATCTTGCTGGAGGTACTAATATCTTTAAAATGCATGAGCATCCATTTTACAGGAAAAGGTTTGAGGACTGGAAAAAAATTAAATTCAATAGTAAAACCTCTTTACCCCTAGAACAAAAAATCTTATTTTAGCAATGGTTCTTCTGGAGTCATTTGGGTACTTCTCTAATTTTAAGATTTTCCTGCTATCTTTAATAACCTGTAAGTTGGGCAAACTGTGCTTAGTAGCAGCACACTAAAATATCTACAGGATTCAAGAAAGGGGTACAGAACTTTCTCAATGGAATTCCCCTAAACTGGAACATGACAATGTGAATGTCTATTCAATATCCTTTTTTTTGCAGAGTACAGAAAGTAGTGCTTCTTGCAACAAAGTATGTCAAAACCCATTATTTCAAAGTAGTAAAAAAAATAATAAAAATTGTGCAGATCTATTTAGTGCCTTTGCATAGTTTCAAGGACTATATAAGCCTGAATAGCTCTTAAAAGAAGTTGTCTAGCTTTCCCCCCCAGATCATTCCAATGTTTGGACACTGTGATGTGACTCAAATTTTCCCTGGTTTCAAATGCTAGTTTATAACAGAGTTCTCACTGGGTGAACAGGTTCCCTGCTAGCCTAGAATGCAACAGGAACTCATACAAAGGAGGATCCTTAATGTGCCAATAATGAGGACAAGAAGTGTAAATCAGGAATATAAGACAAAATCTAGTTGGCCAGCCAGTTACTTGTTTTTATTCTCTCTCTAATAATTTAAAAGAATCTACAGCTTGAGGAATAAGTTACTTTGGCCAGCAAATTCTGGGGTTGGTTTCAAGCAGTCACGTTATACGGATCACAAACAGCCATAATAAGCACTCGAGGTAGTAAAATTACTCACACTATGTGCTTTTTTGCTTGTGATTTCTTACAAGGAAGAACACACACAAAGCACTCCAGCAGACTAGTCAGACCTGACTGCTCCCTTCAAGGTGGTATTACCAAGAAGAGTCCCAAGAAGAGGGGGAAAAATAAAAATAAAGCTCAGAAACAGAGAGGTAATTCTAAATCTGAAGAGCAGTTCATGCTTCTGCTTGGTATCATTTACACTAAGGGAAAAACAGGATATCCCAAACACAACCTGTCAAAGAGTTTTTGAACTTATACATGTGATTCCAAACATAGATTTGAGGTTCCCATCAAATCTGTGTTTTTAGAAGCAAGTGTTAAAAAAAATTGGAAGCCTAAGGAAAACTGATAATCCATGTAATAGTATAACCAAACACTATGTCTTTATTCTCTAAAAACATCTTGGGTATACATCACGTTGTGAACTGTTGTTCAGTTCTTTAAATACTTAATGAACAGCAAGTACACTACTTCCAACTAAACTTCCAATACACACTACTTTTGCCTTTCAAGAACAAATACCCTCTCTCCCCAAGAACTCACCATAACTTGAAACTGGCCATCTGAGCAGAATCACAGAAGTCAATACCCATTGAAACTGTAATGGATCCCGCAGGCTCAAGGCACTCTACATGAAAACATTTTGAACAGGTAAGGTACACATGCAAAGCGACAGAAGATCCCAGATGCAAACCCCCAAACTCCACATAATTAGAAAACCTATATTAAAAAAAAAAAAGCTCCATAAAAAAAGAGTCAATACTTGTAGTTTTATTTCAAGTAGGTATCACTCAAAACGCTTGCAAGTTTAAGTGTCTTGGATTGTCCTTCCCCAGTTTGTGCACATCAAATGTTGCCATTTCAATCTTACAGCCCCACCATCCACAAAATAAAGATACGTATTAGAAAATCTAGGAAATTTATTTACAGCAAAAAAATATTGAAGTTACATCCTTTTACTTGTGTACACATCCAGCACTGAGATTTCATTTTCACTAACACCAGTTTGCAAGTTTAGTTAATAAATAGTAAAACACAACAAATATTAATAAAATTTACATTACTACAGTAATGGAAAAAGAACTGAACTTAAAATATTTCATGATTAGTCTGGTTTACTTATTTCTCAATATTCTGCTTGCATTAGTTATGGAAGGGAGTAGAAAGATCATGAACCCAAAATGGAAGATAATTTTGTGCTTTACAAGCAATGCAGACTGAAGCACTTCTCAAAGTAAGGTATCAAGACACATGCTCATTCTTAGTTTCTTGGCTACATCACTATACTGTTTCCTCGATGTTGTAGAGATAAGATGTTTTAGAGGTATTAAAATCAAGCATTGGAGCAGAGTTTGACTTCTCAAGATTACAAGAAAGAAAACCTAAAAGCACAGTTAGAAGAGAGGAATTCAAATAAAAATGATTGGGCAGGCAGAAAAATGTCTAATTTCTAGTTTATTCATTAATGTATCTGATCACTTTCAGTAACTGAAGAGTAGGCAGCTGCTCCATGACAAAAGGAAACAAAATTTAACTCTATCAAGATCAAGTTCTGAAAAATAAGGAAAACATGGAGGTGATACAGTTAGGCAAAGATCTAACACTAGGGAATGAATAGAAAACAAAGTATTTCGAGAAGTCTGTGTAAAGCCCTGAAAGATTACAGGCTCCAGCTCAAATTCAGACTAAACTCTACCAAAGTCTTTGAGCTTAATGTTTTCAAGCAGGGTTTCAAAGGCACTAGCCAACAAGAAAATACTGCACACAAGGACTTCGGTGAAATAATTTGGCCCGTTTCCACTGGCAAAATCAGGACAATTGCCAAAGGCAATTGCAGTGATGGAGGCAAAACTAGACTTATACTCCAGTAGGAATACCTGTCTACACTGACACTTCTTATGTTGGTTCTGCTGGGCAAGTTACAGGATGTGTTTCCCAAATGCTGGAAACACAAAAGGTAATAAGAACAACAGGGCATATAAACCAAATTATAGATAAAGTGACAAAGCAACAGAAAATTTGCATTCAAGCAAGAAAAGCAACATTTTGGAAGGAACTACAGAGCTTATCTTCTGCAGAAGAAATCAACAGCTTCAGAGCACAGATACACAATAATGACTTTCTTGGGGAAATAAATACTTTGAAGGGTAGGATTGTCTTGTGGAACTCAAGAAACATGAACTGGATAACTTATTAATTCCAGATTTTTTTCATGTTTTTTACATGAGAGAAGTGAATGCTACTGTTCAGTGTTATTGTGAGTACAGTATCTCCTGATATTATTTAGAGTAATACTAGTCTTCTACTTGTAAGCCTTTGTGACTATTTCTTTAAATGTTTAAAGGGAGGGATATACAATTAGGCTGATGGTCAAAACTAACTTGAAATCAGAACTCTGTTCTGGACTTGTTATCTTGAAGAATAAACAACAAACAGTTCACTTAACACAAAAATTACTAACTTTCCTAAAAGTAACTGCCTTGATCAAGTATGTATCATTATCAAAATGCAAATGGTTCAAAAATTTTAACTCTAAAATAAACGGTAGCATTGTACAAGTACTTTTGTAGCTATTTGCTGTAAATCTGTGTAGCCTTTTCAATGTTAAGAAGATAAGTATTTCAATAGCATACAGCAATTTAATACCAAAACATCTTTTTAAAAACTGAAAACAAAGAATACTCTTAACTTCACTGTTGTTCTTTAAGAACTTGTTTCTGTATTCTTCTAACATGATACAGATTCACATAATAAGGTAGCTCATTAAAGGAGAAGTAATGTGTCTAAAGTACAGGAGCTTGTGTCAAAAAGGAGTGTGTCTATCCTTTCCATTTATATTATGAAATAGGGACACTTTTGTTCCTTCTGTCTGTACCACAATGTCCTAAAACAAACAACTGCTGAGAAAAGAAAGCAGGTTGTGTGCACAGGTACTACCCTTGAATAAAAGTTGCTACAATCTGTTCTTTCTCAGGTTTTCTACTCTTTTCCACTAACAAATTTAGCAAAAAAGCATCCTAATCAGAAGGTAGAAAGTAAACCAATTTAGGTTAGGGCTGACTTAAGCATTACTTTCTACCTAGTCTAAGAAGCCACACTTTGTAGAAGTATGGTAGATGCAAACTGGACTAAAACATATACTTCCACCTCACTGCCAAAAGCTCACAAGGGAAACAATGACAATACTCTGAGCCACCAAAATAAATATTACATCTACAATTTTTTTTTAAAGCTTGGAAAGAAAATAATTGTGAATACATAAATCAAAACCTCATTCTTAAGAGTAGCCCATTACAGCCATCCTGGACTAAGGCTGTAAGAGAATCAAAATTTGTGGGGAGACAGAAAAATTTTATTGTATCAACTGGAACTGATATAATATAATTGATATTTGAACAAGCAGGTAGGCTTTCAGGCATGGAAGTTCTGATCTAAGGAGTTATTTTCAAAATCAAATACAAGCAGTGGAAAGCTGAATGAAGTCTTTGTTAAAATCAGATTATCTAAGAAAAGACAGTAGCATGAGAGTGTGTGTGTATGTATACAGACATATGTATATGTCTGTATACATACATATATACGAGTATACATATGACTATGCAAAATCACTTTCCTAGATTTGAAATTTTGCAAAAGGTTAAGATTCTGTATTTTTAAAGATAGGACTGGATTACCTATTGGATTAAACTCATGCATCCTCATGCCTGGAGGCAATTTCTTCTCCTTGATGTGAATATTCTCTATCTTTTGATCAGTTGTATTTGTTACTGTCACTTGCACAGATACCATACGATCACCAAAAATGCCTGGCTGTCTTGAGAAGTGATAATGAGCTGCTAATCCTTTTCCACTCATTCGATGAAGCAGTTCATGTGTTTTTGTTGGCACAGAGACTGGGGCAGCAACCTGTTCAGTACAAAACAACAGTTGGTGAATGTTGTGAGTGAAGAACAGATAAAATGACAATTAAATATTGCACTTTTCACTCAGCTAGAATGCCTGCTTTCTAGTCGGAAATTTAGTGAACTAGAAACATGTAAGGACATATTCAAATGCATAAAAAAATTGCAGTCACAGATATCAGATAGTGAAGCCTAAAAATAACATTTCTGGTGCTGAGAAATAGCAGCTTTAACTTTGTCGTATTTGCCTCACTTTCCATTATAAATCTGTTTTCAATGTTTTAACTCTACAGTTATCAACTAAATTATCAGAAGGTTTTTTTATGAGTTACAGTTAAAATACTTGTTTCCAACAAGAGATCTCTTTCAATTCTGTACATCAGAACTCAAGAGTGACCCCAAGCCCACTATGTACTGTGAAAGTATGATGAAAAATTGTCCTCTCCTTCTCTTGTTAAAACCACAAAAAATGTTGCCTAACAATTACACCAATCAAATACTAAACCCCCAGTTGTATAGAGCAGAAGCATGTTGCCATTTTTTTAACAGTCTTGCTGCAACAAGCAGTAAGAGAAATCCCAAGAACATTTGGGTCCATTCTATCCTGAAGAAGTAGCTTGAGTGAAAGATGTTCAGTGTGCAAACAAATTCCCAGAAGATACTGCTGATAAGGAAATCTGAAATCATAAGCTCAAAAGTACAAAAGTAAGGACTATGCGGAAAACTGCAGAAAAGCGAATTTGAATTCTTTAAACAAGTTTTAAGGAAAGGCTAGGAAATTACATGAAAAGTAACACCACACAAACAGAATATGGAGGTTGAAAAAGCCAAGTGCTCAGCAAAAAAATCCCATTTCTCTGGTCAATGCCCTATGAGCTACTGTTAGATCTATTAGCTATCTGTTAGATATATCTGTTTATCTGTTTCCACAGATGAGAGTCCATCTTCTCTTGCCCTACCCATAGACCTGAATGTGTAACTAAGTGAAAGAGAAAACTGCAAATAGCAGCATGTTCAAGACTCCAAGCAGCTAAGCAAGGAGAATGGGCTTTTATCTTGCCTTCCCTACAAAACTCTTACAGTTTGCTACATTTTCCTGAACGCCACAATTAACACTGAGGGGCTGATCTGAAGACTTGGTGAATGCTTCCAGTAATAAGGGAAGGTGGTAAGAACTGGGATTTAAACCCACAAAGTGTTACAGAAATGGGAGAGTATGTGGAAAACATAAGGCTGTAAAGGATCCTTTTGAAAAACTTCAGAAGTTAGAGAGCACATCACTTGATCTTAATCTCCAAGCGCCAGCTTCTGAACTGGAAAGGCAGGCTAGTAATATCCATCACTTTAAAGGAGTATCTGTAAAGTTCAATTAATAAATGTTTAGAAGTGTGAGCACTACACTGACGAAAGCTGAAGAAAACTATATAAGGAACTGATTTGATTGTGTATTCAGAGGCGGCTTTGGAAGGTGCATTAAGTTTCATACATATCATAACTGAATGAAGAATAATGAAGGAAAAAAGGCAGAAAGGCTTCCCATCCCCTCAAAACTCAACCACTAGTGGCTGGCTGGGCAGGGCCAGCTCGATTGGCAGATCCTATAGTATTAACTAACCAGGTGGCTTTTGCTAAATATGTATCCCAATGTTTGAAAGTCCCACCCCACATTGCTTTCAATGTAGTTTTTAGCAGTCCGTTGTATTGTTCGCTTTTACCGGAGGCTGGTGTATGATAGGGGATATGATGCACCCACTCAACGCCATGCTCTTTGGCCCAGGTGTCTATGAGGTTGTTTTGGAAATGAATCCTGCTGTCTGACTCAGTTCTTTCTGGGGTCCCATGTCACCCTAAGAGTTGGCTTTTCAAGGTCCAGGATAGAGTTCTGGGCAGTGGTATGGGGCACGGGATATGTTTCCACCCATCTGCTGGTTGTTCCCACCATTGTAAGTGCGCCACTTGCCTTGGCATGTGTGTGGGAGTGTGATATAGTCAATCTGACAGGCCTCCCCATATTTCTATTTCAGCCATTGCCCTCCATACCACAGGGGCTTTAACCACTTGGCTTGCTAAATTGCAGCACGTTTCACATTCGTGGATAACCTGTGCAGTAGTGTCCATGGTTAAGTCCAACCCTTGATCACCAGCCCATGTAAATGCTGCATCTCTTCCCTGATGGCCTGAAGGATCATGGGCCCACTGAGCTATAACTAACTCACCCTTATGATGCCAGCCCAGGTCCACCTAAGCCACTTCAATCTTAGCAGCCTGATCCACCTGCTGGTTGTTTTGATATTCTTCAGTGGCTCAACTCTTGAGTACATGAGCATCTATGTGACGTACTTTTACCACTAGCTTCTCTAGTCGAGTGGCAATATCTTGCCACAGTGCAGCACCTCAGATGGGTTTGCCTCTACGCTGCCAGCTAATCTGCTTCCATTGCTCTAACCACCCCCAGAGGACATTTGCCACCATCCATGAGTCAGTATAGAGATAGAGCACTGGCCACTTTTCTCTTTCAGCAATATCTAAAGCTAGCTGGATGGTTTTCACCTCTGCAAACTGGCTCAATTCACCTTCTCCTTCAGTGGTTTCTGTGATCTGTAGTATAGGACACCATACAGCACCCTTCCACCTCCAATGTTTTCCCACAATGCGACAGGACCCATCAGGGCATATTGCCTCTCATTTTCTGACAGTTTATTATACAGTGGGGCCTCTTCAGCATGTGTCACCTCCTCCTCTGGGGATATTCCAAACTCTTTGCCTTCTGGCCAGCCCATGATCACTTCCAAAATTCCTGGGTGACTGGGGTTTCCTATGCACGCCAATTGTGTGATCAGCACAGCCCACTTACTCCACATGGCATCAGTTGTATGATGTGTAGGTGGGACCTTCCCTTTGACATCCAGCCCAGCATTGGCAGTCAGGGTGTTAAGAGGAGCTGTGTTTCAGTACCAACCACTTCTGAGGCAGCTCGAACTCCTTCCTGTGCTGCCAGTAGCTCTTTTTCAGCTGGAGTATAGCGGGCCTCAGATCCTCTGTATCCCCAGCTCCAAAAGCCCAGGGGTCAGCCTTGGCTCTCCCCTGGGTGCTTTCTGCCAGACACTCCAGGTAGGGCCATTATCCCCAGCTGTGGTGTAGAGCACATTTTTAACATCTTGTCCTGCCTGGACTGGCCCAAGGGCTACTGCATGAACAATCTCCTGTTTAATTTGTTCAAAGGCTTGTCATTGTTCAGGGCCTCATTTAAAATTGTTCTTCTTCCAGGTCACTTGATAGAGAGGGCCTACAATCAGACTGTAATTTGGAATACGCTTCTCCAAAACACCACAACACCTAAGAAAGCCCGTGTTTCCTTTTTATTAGTCTGTAGAGACAGAGCTGTTATTTTGTTGATCACATCCATGAGGATCTGACGATGCCTGTCTTGCCATTTTATTGCTAAAAACTGGATCTCGGGTGCAGGTCCCTTGACCTTACTTTGTTTTATGGTGAAACAGGCTGTCAGGAGGATTTGGATTGCTTTCTTCCTTTTCTCAAAAACCTCTTCTACTGTGTAGTCATATGTGTAGCATATGATGATGCCATCAATGCTGGTGTTCCAGTGCTTCACCCTATTCAGTGCAGTCTGGATCTGTCCATGGCAAATGGTGGGGCTGTGTTTCCATCCCTGGGGCAGTCGATTCCAAGTGTACTGGATGCCCCTCCAAGTAAAAGCAAACTGCAACCAGTACTCTGCTGCCAAACAGATTGAGAAAAACACATTAGCGATATCAATTGTGACATACCACTTGGCTGCCTTTGACTCCAGTTCATAGTGAAGTTCTAACATATCCCATGGCAGCACTCAGCAGAGGCGTGACTTAATTCAGGCCATGATAGTCTACTGTTAGTCTCCAGTCTCTATTATATTTCCAGACTGGCAATATGGGACTATTAAAGGGTGAGTGAGGTTTGCTGATCACTCCTTGGCTCTCCAGTCAACAAATCAGCTTATGGGTGGGAATCAGGGAGTCTTGGTTGGTGTGATATTGCTGGTGGTGCACCATTGTGGTAGCAGTTGGCACCTGTTGTTCTTCGACCCTCAGCAACCCCACACTCGAAGGGTCCTCAGAGAGACTGGGCAAGGCAGACAGCTGTTCAATTTCCTCCAAGGCAGCTATACCAAAAGCCCAACGGTACTCCTTTGGGTCCTTGAAATACCCTCTCCTGAGGTAGTCCATGCTGAAGATGCAGGGGGCCTCTGGACCAGTCACAGTGGGGTGTTTATGCCACTCACTCCTAATTAGACTCACTTCAGCTTCCACCACAGTTACCTGCTAGGATCCCCCTGTCACACCAGAAATACAGATGGGTTCTTCCCCTTTATAGCTTGATGGCATTAGGGTATGTTGTGCACCAGTGTCCACTAGAGCCTTATACTCCTGTGGGTCTGATGCGCCAGGCCATCATCCAGTAGACCCGGTTGTCCCTTTCCTCCACCTGGCTGGAGGCAGGGCCCCTCTAATCCTGGCCACAGCATTCATTACTTTTTGCAAACATGTATCAGAAGTCCCTTCAAGAGGATCAGAAATGACATCAGCCCTTTTAGTCTGTTATGGGAACTGCTCACTGGCAACTGGAGCGGCATTTTTCCAGGAGGAATCCTCTTTTCCTATTGCTTTTTCTTACAACTCATGTACCCACGCATCTAGGGCTGAGGAAGGTTCTCCATCCCACTTCCTCATGTCCTGTCCATGGTCACGCAGGTAAAACCACAGGGTACCCCATTTTATGTACCTTCTATTTCCTCTCTCTTGAGCAGAGGAATGCTTACTCCTACTAGCTGCGATGCGGGCCTGTACAAGTGGGGAGAAGGACATATCCACTTTGAATTGCTGGAACTCTCAGGACAATTCCTCTACAGCCGAGACACAGGCCCATAGGGAGGAAGAGAGACGTCCTTCGTATTGCCGGAGTTGGACAGCCACTTCGTCCACCGTTTGTCCATTGCCTTCTTTCCAGGACATTACTGGAAAAGAAATGGTTGTATGCCAACCATGTAAAGTTGGCATACAATGGTGGTGTTAAATAATTTTCAAACGTGGGTTTCTCTAGGTTTGCTTTATTAACAACTCAGAGTTGGGCCATTCACTGAGGTGGTGGCCCAACTCTGAATTGTTAATAAAGCAAACCTAGAGAAACTCACATCTGAAAATTCGTTAACATTGGTGCACTTTGTAGAAACTTCCACCACATGGGCTGTGTGCATTGGACTTCATCTGGATCTGTGGGTGACTGCTCATTTTCTGGATCATTGTAAATCACCTCCAGCATGGCTAATTCCCTCAGGTACTAGATAATTCTTTCTATGGTGGTCCACTTGCCTAGGTGACATGTAATGTCTTCCTTGAAGGGGTATCTTTCCTTCACACCTGACAGAAGTCACCTCCAGAGGTTGAGGACTTGTGTTTTTCTCCCAATCACCTTGTCAATGCCCCCTTCCCTAGACAGGCATCCTATCTGCTTGGCTTCCCTACCTCCTAATTCCAAACTACTGGCCCCATTATCCCAGCATCGGACCAGCCAGGAACAACGTGCTCACCTGGATGGTGGCCAAAATCTTTTTGCATATCACACAACTCACTCAGGGATAGAGACTGGGTGATTATTTTGGGTTCTGCCTCTTCCTCCTATTCTTGTGATGACCCTGGTTCACCTTCATTTCTCACTAAGCAAACTGATTTCTTTGTGTATTTCTTCTTCTCTATAGAGGTGACTGATACTGGCACAGGTTGGTTCTCTGGTTCAGCCGCAGTGCCTGTTGGTCTGTTTTCCCTCCTTTCCCCCTGAGGGTGCTGCATAATATCGAGCAGTGTTTGGTAGAAACGGGTCAGGGCCCAGAACAGTGCGGTAAGTTGTGCCTCTTTGGAATAGTCACAGCATTTTCCTTTCAAATATTCTATCGCTTTATCAGGGTCCTGTAGTTGTTTGGGAGTGAAGTTCCAAACTGTTGGAGGTGAGAAGTTCTCTGGATACCTGCCCATACTCTCCCACATGCCATGCCACCCATGATTATCTAGTCTTGAGGAAGAACTCTGGGTGGTATTCTTAAAAAGCTTTTTTGTAGCCCTGAACAAGACCTGAAACACATTCAGGAGACATAGCAATTACAGCATGTTGGTTTGTGCATCCCAAGGATATTAAAAATTCTCAAAAGCTGTTGTAATTAGCCTGAAGGAGAAAGGAGAGATGAATGAATGGGAGGAAGTATCCCCCTCCCGCCCGCCCACAGATTGGGTACGACTACCAATAAATTCCGATAGAAGGCACCTGAGGTATGGGAATGACATCAATGCTGCATACAAATACCAGCTTAACCTCATGACCAGTGATGCAATCATTTCATTAAGTTGACATTACCCAGTATAGCAAAATGATAATCCTGACCCCTCTCCCAGAGGTGATAAACATCGCCGCAGGCAATACATAGTGCATATAAGAACATACATAACACCACCATGTGAACAAATGAACCAACATTGTGACCAGCAGCTATTTAACTAATATAAGAAATGTGTATAACAAACTTGATTTAACATGCTGTGGCCAGATGTGTCGTTATCTCAATCCTTCATGCCCCATGTTGGGTGCCCCAAAGGACTGTTGTGGTTTCAGCCCAGGTGGCAACAAAGGACCACACAGCCCCTCGCTCACTCCTCCCTGCCCCCTCTGGTAGGATGGGAAGGAGAATCAGAAAGGAGAAAGAAAAAAAATCAGAACCTCGTGGGTTGAGATAAGGACAGTTTACTGGGACAACACAAGGAGAGAAGTTACAATAACAATAGTACTAATAAGAGAATATACAGAATGAGTGATGCACAGTGCAACTGCTCACCACCTGGAACCCAACGCTCCCCATTTATGTACTGATGATGACATCACACGGTATGGAATATCCCCTTGGCTAGTTCAGGTCAGCTGTCTTGGCTGTGCCCCCTCCCAGGTTCCTGTGAAAATTAACTCTATCCCAGCTGAACCCAGGACACACCCGTTAAAACTATTTAAACCATTGATGAACTAATGAGTAAAACTTAAGTTTTAAGATGCAATTTAAATCTTATTTTTAAGTTTAAGCTTAGCCTTTAACTTTTAACATTTAAATCAATTTGAGCTGGACATGCATAATAGAAAAGTTATTTCATGAAATGGTTCACCCATTTTTCATTAACAAGCTTAGGAAGTACGTTTAATTCATGTTAAAACAAGTATTTTGAAGTACACTAGCTTCTCTGTGTTAACATATAGTGGTTTTATTAACACGATTTATTAATAGGAATGAAAATATAAAAGGTTAGTAGTCAGAAGTCCAACATGTAGATACAATATGCATACATACAGCAAAAACCCCTCACCATACGTAAGTTATAGCCCTGACTCAAATTTACTGAAACCTTCCTGTGATTTTTAGAGATTTTAATCTATGCTCCTTTCAGCATTACTGCTCATGTTTCAGTCATAATTTCAGTCGTGAGTCCATTCAATTTTATTTTCAATATCATAGTATACAGAGGAACAGACACGCAAAGGACAGTCAGAATAATGACATTATGTTTAAAACCTCTTCCTTCCTGTAGAACATTAATTTTCAGTTGCATTTAACGTGTCAGTACTAGAAATAAAATGTATATAAGCTGAACAAAGGGATTTAGTTCTGGAAAATGAGAATTCTCAAGCCCTCTACTTGCTACCAAGGGTTCTGAGCTGGCAAAGGTTGGTGTGACTGTAATGCAGTCTATTTAACAGTTGCATCAGTCTAGTAAACTGAGTTTTCTGTTTTAATTCTAAAATTTTTAACGCATACAATTGCAATACTTGAAGAAACCCATAGGGCTGATACCTGCAATCACTCTGGGGTTAAAATAATCCTCCACAGAATTAATAGAACACGAAGCATCTAGTAACCAGGAGATAATCCCCTACAAATCTTACACAGCATATGTTTAAATAATAGAAGTCGTTTGTGTACCTTTGGATGGTTTATGAAAATAACCGATCAATTCTGCAGACACAACATTATTTCTAAAGGAAATCTATGTGACTCATGATGCCTGCAGATACACAGAGACAAACCACACATATTTTACCAGTTTATTACAGTAAGCAAATAAGCGTGGAATGAGAGTGCACATAACTGTCTACTTAACGCTTACTGAAACATTTATAAGAGCTGTTATCTCCCTAATAACAGACAGACAGTGTGCAATTTTAGAGAGGAGAAAAGCTTCATATTTTTTAACACTTCACTAAAAAGTAACTGAAGAGTGTAAAATGAAAAATACTCTGTGCAGTTAGCTGGTAATGGACCATATTATCAACTCAAGTTAGATTTATAGGATACAAACTAGTCACTAATAGTTATTTTATGACATAGCATGTCTGCTTTTTTTGGGTAAAGATTATTAAGATTAAACTTGCAAAACTTTTTTTTTTTATACAGCTGTTTAGAATGACAGAAATAAAAAAAAAATTAAAATACAGACTGTTCTCCCACCCCATTTTGACTGCAAGCCACCAGGAAGTAAAAGTCAGTGTATGGACTCCACAGTGATATTGTATGGGAACGCTGAATTGATACAAGTTAGACTGGCCCCCACACTAACTGCACATGTTGGAAGATGATCCATCACCCTAAAAAAAGCTGCAAATATTTTTAAACTACTTCTTACATAAGAACAAGAAAATCAACATTAGGATTTTGCCTTAGAAGTCCCCCACTCATTAACCACATAAAGGGAAAAGTGTAAGATCACTGACAGTAGTTTTGGCCTTCTTTATCACAAGAGAGCTCACTAGTTACAAACCACTGAATCCTCTGCACGTGAACATGCTTCTTTTTGCAAGCTCAGTAAGTCCTTAATAACTAAGTTTAAGTTAATACAAAAACCTATTTTCCATAATTATTTAAAATAAAAAGCACGACAGGGTTTATTAAACCTAGTACAGAAAACAGAGCTGGACAGACTTTCCTGAATGAAGTATTATTATTATTATTAAACACAAAATTATGTCTGTTGTCTTTCTTCTTTTGTATTTTTTCCTTAGCTAATAACACTGTAATAATAAACATAGATTAATTTTTTATCCTGATTCACAAATGTATGTATGTTTGGATAAAACATATATTATTGGAAAAAAATACTTGCTTCCAAGAATGATGATAATTATAGTTTTATTCTTCTAAATTACATTCTGTTAAAGCGGTGGACTGAATCATTTAATCTAAGCAGCCTTTCTACTGCCCTCCTATTGGCAATATCCATGACATAATCCAAGAATTACCTACTGAGCTGTGAGAGCTATATCCTCTCTTATACTCACTGTAAGGCTATGCTCCAGTAACTCCGCAACAGCTACAAGGAGAAGGGCTATCACATAGCCTAGCTACATTTACATGATCTTTCAGCTGAGGCTATGAGCACAACTTAACTATGATTTTATAGTATTAGGAGAAATATGGAAAACCAGGCAAACAAAGGAAAGATAACTACTGGCAGGAAACAGTATATTCATGATCTTTTGCTCCATTACCAGTTACATATTACTCATAGTCACAAGGCAATGTCTTCCTTATACAGCTCTTAAAAAATAAAGAATTAATAATTCATGAAAAGATATAATAAAAAGCAAACAAAGAATTGCAGAAGGAATGTCAGCATCCTACTCTGCATTATTTCAAGAGACTGTAGCAAATCCCAACATTAGAGCATACTTAAGTCATGCTAATATGGATTGCAAAACTAAGGACAGCATCCCTCTGATAGGGGGCAGGGAAACCAACCAAGCAAGCAAGCTCATATTTTCTGCAGTCTAGAAAAGCAACCAGATACCAAGATTCAATTTGGGCTAATTTATCTAGACATACAGATACCTGAGGATATCACATCAAATTCTGGAAAATACTTAAAATAACTTTCCACCAAAGGCACATTTAACTGCTGTGTATCTACTAAACACCTTCCAAAAGCCATGTCTGCTAGGAAGTCCTTCAATTTCTAATACATCCTAACTCTCTTCTTTTTGCATTGTCACCAACTTTTAGGCTCTACACTTCCCTAAATGATTAATATGTCAATGACTCTAATTGAAAATTAGCATATTAATGCTCATATCTTTAAACCTGTACTGGTTTCAGACAATTCCAGACATCAGAAAGCGAGTTCCAAAAATTCTTACTGTATTTCAGCATTGACAGAATAATACTTTTGTCTCTAAAAACTTGCAAGGAAAATAAAAACCAAAAACACCCAAATAACTCCCACTGATTTTTAAATCACACAGAGATGAATCTCAAACAAAAGAGCACTTTTATTATACTGCCCAGTCTGTCTCTGTGAGGCTGCCAAAATTAATCCTTTTCTCTGCCCTTTTTTAGTTCAATATTTGTATGGTCTCAAATAGGTATAAATTCATCCTTTCAAAGAGTTGTGTGTTCACAGTTCTCTCAACCTGATAATCTAGAGGTGATCAAAATCTTCCATGTTATTAAATTATCCCTTTTTCAATATTTTTATGTCCCTTAGATTTTTCTATGGTTCTTTTAAAATATAGCCAACTAGACAGATTTCCAGTAACTGTGTATCACTAAAAAGTATTGCTCTTAGAGCATAAAAATGACTACATGATACAAAGACACTAGAATCAGGTCTTAACCTGGAGTTCATGAACAGCAGAAAACTCTATTAATCCCATACCAGATTAATCAAGCACTTTTAAAACTGAGTGTGTACTTGTTTTGTATTTTACGTGTAGCTGGGGGCAAGTGAGACAGATGGCATTGTGCATGTATAATAAAGCTTTAAGCTTTATTAAGGTTATATATATAAGCTTAATAATATATATATATAACCAGGCTTTTATAAGCTTATATATATTATAACAACACATGGTTTTGTTCAAGATTTGGCATCTTTGCCTCCTCCTTCTGCTGAGCATTATGAATCACATGAATAATCCAATGCAAATACCAGTGAAGTCTTTTAAAAAGCCACACAAGAAAAAATTTCAGTAGCAACAAAATGGGAATACTCCTATGATTAAGTCAGGGTTATTACACAAACATGAAGGAAAGGGATGGACTCAGTGTCATAATTACGGGCCACAAACCTTGGTATAAATTCAGACATGCACATTTTTCCCCATAGGGTACTCTGGGATCACCAGTGGACCATGAAAAGGGCTTAAACAGATACTATGGGAGAATTTTATTTTAACTGCATTTGCAGAAAATTCCTATACCCAAGGGCTTAAACTGTATCCCAATCCAGGTTTCAACTTCTAAAAAAACAGTGACCAAATCAAATGGTGAAATTCATATCTGTGCATGGGAGACCAAGATTTACTATCGTTTTGTCCTATGTACGCTTCTACGAAGCAAAAAGTGGACGGTCTGGTGGCTGATGCATGCGTGTGACTTTCATCAAGCAGCATGGTATTTTAAACTCCTTTGCAATAGTCATTAGGTGTTTCAAGGAAAAGGCATTCTCTCAATATACAAGCAAGTAATTTACTTCAATTTAGTGATTCGACCCTTCCACTGACCACCTAACTGGAAAGTCTGAGGATTATCCGAAGTAGTTTAACAGTTAGAAAAACAGAATAAGGTGGCAGCCTCACCTTGCGTCCTAATTATAAATTTGAAATAGTGGATGCTGCTGAGAGGGATTAATACAGATTTTGGCATTGAGTCTAAATGACTTCAGAGAAGTTCCTACAAATGGTTTCTAATACATTCTTTTGATTTTGACAAACAGCCAGTACTCTAGAGACCTCTAAAGTGAAAACATACTGAACCCTACTGGCTATAATGTATAATTTTACAGTTAGGGTTATACTATAACAACTCCTGAATATTGGTTTCTTCCAACAAAAGCACCTAGTTCAAACTTTCCCCCAGAAAAGGACCTCTTGTGTCAGAGTAAGTGTAATATAAGTTGAAACACTTACTACACAGTATTACCTACAAGCCAAAGTGAACTCAGCCTATAATATGCTATATTTGAAATCTAGCACAGATATTTATGAATGCTAAAATGTAAATTACAACTTTGCTGGCTTAATACAACTATATTTAAATCTTGTTCACTATATTTTTGTTGAAGGATGCAACATGTTATTTTGCCTTCTATTAGGATGATCTTAATGCACAGTAACCCACCTGCAAGGACAAAAATCCCAAATCAGCACTGAACTCGCTGCACATATACATCTATATTAGCACTTCCTCAATGTGGGTGTAGAATATCTGCATGTACAGGAATACATCTCTCATGCATGATATTGATGTTCCAATTTTCCCCAAGTTTTATTTCATATTATGCATAATGTTTTAACCCGAAAAAATCCATATTCCTTAGTTTGTGAAAATTACAGTTGACGTAACTGAGACCGTTGCTAAAATACAGCTTTTCTGTGTTTTGTTTTTCTTAAGCTTCACTTTTTGGCCTTAAAAGGAAAAAAAAAAAAAAATCATCTGATACAGTTCATAGTCTGTTAAGAGACAAAGAGGTCTATTTATAACCAGTTACCTTCCGTTTCTTTGTTTAAATTCAAAAGCACACTTCTTTTTTCTGGACTAAGAAAAAAAAATTGTGGCATCAAATGACTTATTCAGCCTCCATGAGGACACTTCTTTTCATACTAACTAAGAAGAAATGCCACTCAATCCCATCCACACACAGCTCAGAGTAATGTAAGCAACAACATGCACAGCATACTGCAAACAAAAAAACTCACCCTATAGGTATCTCTAATAAAGGCTGTACTGTACAGACACAGATCCTGAATGTAAGCATGCTGCTTTACACAGTAGCTGCAGCCATAGTTAAGTCCCTCAGTTGATGACTGAAGGCAAATTAGGTAGGTAATTTTTTCTCATCTAGTTTCAAAATTACCTTGGTACTAACACAAAGTATTTCTGCTACTATTGTCTAAATCCTCCAAAGATTGTTTGTCAACTGAGCACAAACATAGCAGCAGGAAGACTGTGACAACGACCCTTTATGAAAACGTATTCCATTTTAAAGCAACCCTTAATACACAAATGTATTTAATAATAGTTGAAATTTATGATATAGGGAGTAAGCATACTTCTAATGCTGCTCGTATTAGAAAGCTTCTTCAGTGGAAACGAT